>NW_026576370.1:0-2500 GCF_028641065.1 Leucoraja erinaceus
CGGAGAGAGTGTGAGTAAAGAGAGAGGGGAGTGAGTGCGAGAGACGACAGACAGACCGACAGACAGAGAGTAGAGAGACAGAAAGGGGAAGTGAGAGAGGAGGGAGGGAGACAGAGAGAGAAGAGAGAGAGAGGGAGGAGAGAAGAGAGATGGGGAGTGAGAGAGAGATGGGGGAGTGCGACAGATTGAGAGGTGGGAGAAAGGACAGATAGTGGGAGTAGAGGGGTGAGAGGAAGTGAAGAGAGAGATGGAGGAGAGCGAGAGAGGAGAGATAGAGACTTGGGGGGAGAGAGAGTGTGATAGAGAGAGGGAGGGAGAGAGTGAGAGAGGGAGAGAGAGGCGGAGGTTAAGGGCTAGAGATGAGTCGTAGAGATAGTGGGGAGAGAGGGAGATGTTGAGAGAGAGAGAGGGAGATAGAGATGGAGTGAGAGAGAGGGAAGGAGAGAGAGAGAGAGAAGGGAGAGAGAGAGAGGAGGAGAGAGAGAGAGAGAGAGAGAGAGAGAGAGAGAGAGAGAGAGAGAGAGAGAGAGAGAGAGAGAGAGGGGGGAGGAGAGAGAGAGAGAGAGAGGGAAAGTGAGAGAGAGAGAGAGAGAGAGAGAAAGGTGAGAGAGAGTGAGTGAGAGAGAGAGAGAGAGAGAGAGAGAGAGAGAGAGAGAGAGAGAGTGAGAGTCGTGTACCTGACAGGTACATGTTTAGCATCAAGTTATATCCGGCGGGATTGAGTGTAGCTCCACAGTGAGTTGCTTGTTTCATGACCAGGCAGTCTTGCATCAATAGCGCCTCGCTAGCACCGTGGGTGGGTGTAGACACTTTCAGACATATAATATTTCTTTGGTTGGTGGTAAACCTAGTGAGTCACCCTCCTCTCCCGACCCCGGAGTGAAATGTAACCGCCCTGGGAGAAGTTGCGAGGCAACTGGAGATCGGAGAGACGAACAATGATCCAGCGGCAATTTCCTGGAAGACGGAGATTAGCAGCGAGCTTTAATTAAAACGCCAATTTGACATTGTCACACAGACGCGCCTCGCCAATAAAATCTCCAGCCCCGATCACTCGCCTCCCGCCGCAGAATCACAAGCCTTATCAGAGAGCCATCTCCTTTTAATAAAACTCTCGTTCGCCTGGCGCTCCTCACATCTCTCCCCTCCCCTCCCCTCTCTCTCTGTCTCTCCTCGCGTTTCTATGGGCTGTTCAAGTGGCCTCGCCGCACTTTTCCGCCGCTTTAGACTCATCGCAAACAGATTCGCGTGTTTAGCCGTCTCCTTTCCCAATATTGACTCAATTCCGGGTCTCTGAACCTCCGACAACAAACCAGGGAACTCGTAAAAGGGAAGAAATCAGCCAGAAACGCGCTTTTGGATTTATTTTGTTGGGATGGGATGGGAGTTTGGCGAGCAAAGTTGTTTTTTTTGTTTGTTTTTCGTTTCCCTGCGTTGGCAGGACTTTCATATCTCCTGTAGTTGTACAGGGTCTTGGTGAGACCACACCTGGAGTATTGCGGACAGTTTTGGTCTTTCTTTGTCACGGGAATTAAATATGATCATGGCTGATCATCCAACTCAGTATCCTGTACCTGCCTTCTCTCCATACCCCCTGATCCCTCTAGCCTTCTTTCATAGAAACATAGAAACATGGAAAATAGGTGCAGGAGTTGGCCATTCGGCCCTTCGAGCCTGCACCGCCATTCAATATGATCATGGCTGATCATCCAACTCAGTATGCTGTAACTGCCTTCTCTGCACATCACTGCACATCTCGTATGTGTATGTGACAAATAAACTTGACTTGACTTGACTTGACTTGACTGACTCTCCATGCCCTCTGATCCCTTTAGCTACAAGGGCCACATCTAACTCCCTCTTACATATATCCAATGAACTGTGGCCTCAACTACCTTCTGTGGAAGAGAATTCCACAGATTCACCACTCTTTGTGTGAAAAATGTTTTCCTCATCTCGGTCCTAAATGTTTCCCCCCTTACCCTTAAGCTGTGACCCCTTGTTCTGGACTTCCCCAACATCGGGAACAATCTTCCTGCATCTAGCCTGTCCAACCCCTTAAGAATTTTGTAAGTTTCTATAAGATCCCCGTTCAATCTTCGAAATTCTAGAGAGTATAAACCAAGTCTATCCAGTCTTTCTTCATAAGACAGTCCTGACATCCCAGGAATCAGTCTGGTGAACCGTCTCTGCACTCCCTCTATGGCAATAATGTCCTACCTCAGATTTGGAGACCAAAACTGTACGCAATACTCCAGGTGTGGTCTCACCAAGACCGTGTACAACTGCAGTAGAACCCCAGTAGAATTCCACATAACCCCTGACACCCGTACTAATCAAGACTCTATCTCTGCCTTAAAAATAACGTGCGAACTCCGTACAGACAGCATCCTTGGTATAATTATAAATAATCATATCAATAATTTCGGTAAGGTAGTAAATTGTCCCCAGTGTGTGTGTGTGTGTGTGTGTGTGTGTGTGTGTGTGTGTGTGTCTGTGT
>NW_026576370.1:10000-111658 GCF_028641065.1 Leucoraja erinaceus
AAGAGGGAGTTAGATGTGGCCCTTATGGCTAATGGGATCGGGGGGTATGGAGAGAAGGCAGGTACAGGATACTGAGTTGGATGATCAGCCATGATCATATTGAATGGCGGTGCTGGCTCGAAGGGCCGAATGGCCTACTCCTGCACCTATTTTCTATGTTTCTATGTTTCTATGATATGGGGAGAAGGCAGGCACGGGTTATTGATAGGGGACGATCAGCCATGATCACAATGAATGGCGGTGCTAGCTCGAAGGGCCGAATGGCCTACTCCTGCACCTATTTTCTATGTTTCTATGTACGTCTTTGGAGTGTGGGCGGAAACCGGAGTTCCCGGAGAAAACCCAGTCTTTCTCTAAACTTAACTAAAGTTTCATTTCCAAGCTGTGGGATAAATAGACAATAGACAACAGGTGCAGGAGTAGGCCATTCGGCCCCTCGAGCCAGCACCGCCTTTCAATGTGATCATGGCTGATCATCCCCTATCAGTATCCCATTCCTGCCTTCTCCCCATATCCCCTGACTCCGCTATTTTTAAGAGCCCTATCTAGCTCTCTCTTGAAAGCATCCAGAGAACCGGCCTCCACCGCCCTCTGAGGCAGGGAATTCCACAGACTGACAACTCTCTGTGAGAAAAAAAAAGTGTTTCCTCGTCTCCGTTCTAAATGGGCTACCCTTTATTCTTAATATATGGAAACTATTAAATGAAACGCACAGAGGCAACGGTCCACTGAGCTACGCTGCGCATTGTGGATTATTCAAGGCACACAGACCTAAATGGTTGTTGTCATGTGTCGTGTTCCGCCTGCTACCAGCTGAGCAAACAGCACAGAGGAAGGGTGAGATGGGTCATGCATTGAACTAAGTGAGATCTCCATAACACAGGCCACCATTGTCAATGGATGCCACTAACAGCTGGAGTAATGACAGTTGCTGAGATGAGTTTAGTTTAGAGATGCAGCGTGGAAACAGGCCCTTCGGCCCACTGAGTCCATCCATACCGACCAACACTTCCCCGTACACTAACAACAACCCACGCACTATGGGCACTGTACAATTCTATATCAAAGCCAATTAACCTACAAACCTGTAGCTATATATGTGTGCTTCGGCACACAATGTTGGAGTGACTCAGCGGGTACAGGCAGCATCTCTGGAGAGAAGGAATGGGCGACGTTTCGGGTCGAGACCCGTCTTATAACCATATAACCATATAACAATTACAGCACGGAAACAGGCCATCTCGGCCCTTCTAGTCCGTGCCGAACACTTACTCTCCCCTAGTCCCATCTACCTGCACTCAGATCATAACCCTCCATTCCTTTCCCGTCCATATACCTATCCAATTTATTTTTAAATGATACCAATCGAACCTGCCTCCACCACTTCCACTGGAAGCTCATTCCACACCGCTACCACCCTCTGAGTAAAGAAGTTCCCCCTCATGTTGCCCCTAAACTTTTGTCCCTTAATTCTCAAATCATGTCCTCTTGTTTGAATCTTCCCTACTCTCAATAACCATATAACAACCATATAACAATTGCAGCACGGAAACAGGCCATCTCGGCCCTACAAGTCCGTGCCGAACAACCTTTTTTCCCCTTAGTCCCACCTGCCTCCACTCATACCATAACCCTCCATTCCCTTCTCATCCATATGCCTATCCAATTTATTTTTAAATGATACCAACGAATCTGCCTCCACCACTTCCACTGGAAGCTCATTCCACACCGCTACCACTCTCTGAGTAAAGAAGTTCCCCCTCATTTTACCCCTAAACATCTGTCCCTTAATTCTCAAGTCATGTCCTCTTGTTTGAATCTTCCCTACTGTCAATGGGAAAAGCTTATCCACGTCAACTCTGTCTATCCCTCTCATCATTTTTAAGTCCTCTATCAAGTCCCCCCTTAACCTTCCGCGCTCCAAAGAATAAAGCCCTAACTTGTTCAACCTTTCTCTATAACTTAGTTGCTGAAACCCAGGCAACATTCTAGTAAATCTCCTCTGTACTCTCTCTATTTTGTTGACATCCTTCCTATAATTTGGTGACCAGAATTGTACACCATACTCCAGATCCTCACTGCGGGTGCTTGTCTGTACTTGTCTGTACGTTCCCTCCGTGACCTGCGTGGGTTTTCTCCGGGCGCTCCGGATTCCCCCCACACTCCAAACACGTGCGGGTTTACAGTCGTTCCAGGTGCGACAGAGGTTCACCTGCACCTCCCCCAACCTCATCTATTGCATCCGCTGCTCTAGATGTCAGCTGATCTACGTCGGTGAGACCAAGCGGAGGTTGGGCGATCGTTTCGCCGAACACCTCCGCTCGGTCCGCATTAACCAACCTGACCTCCCGGTGGCTCAGTACTTCAACTCCCCCTCCCATTCCAAATCGGACCCCTTGTGTCATGGCCAGAGTGAGCACCACCGGAAATTGGAGGAGCAGCACCTCATATTCTGCTTGGGCAGTCTGCACCCTAGCGGCATAAACATAGAAACATAGACAATAGGTGCAGGAGTAGGCCATTCGGCCCTTCGAGCCTGCACCGCCATTCAATATGATCATGGCTGATCATCCAACTCAGTATCCCGTACCTGCCTTCTCTCCATACCCCCTGATCCCTTTAGCCACAAGGGCCACATCTAACTCCCTCTTAAATATAGCCAATGAACTGTGTGGCCTCAACTACCTTCTGTGGCAGAGAATTCCACAGATTCACCACTCTCTGTGTGAAAAAGTTCTTCTCATCTCGGTTTTAAAAGGATTTCCCCCTTATCCTTAAGCTGTGACCCCTTGTCCTGGACTTCCCCAACATCGGGAACAATCTTCCTGCACCTAGCCTGTCCAACCCCTTAAGAATTTTGTAAGTTTCTATAAGATCCCCTCTCAATCTCCTAAATTCTAGAGAGTATAAACCAAGTCTATCCAGTCTTTCTTCATAAGACAGTCTTGACATCCCAGGAATCAGTCTGGTGAACCTTCTCTGCACTCCCTCTATGGCAATAATGTCCTTCCTCAGATTTGGAGACCAAAACTGTACGCAATACTCCAGGTGTGGTCTCACCAAGACCCTGTACAACTGCAGTAGAACCTCCCTGCTCCTATACCCAAATCCTTTTGCTATGAAAGCCAACATACCATTCGCTTTCTTTACTGCCTGCTGCACCTGCATGCGTACCTTCAATGACTGGTGTACCATGACACCCAGGTCTCGCTGCATCTCTCCCTTTCCCAATCGGCCACCATTTAGATAATAGTCTGTTTTCCCGTTTTTGCCACCAAAATGGATAACCTCACATTTATCCACATTATACTGCATCTGCCAAACATTTGCCCACTCACCCAGCCTATCCACGTCACCTTGCAGTCTCCTAGCATCCTCCTCACAGCTAACACTGCCCCCCAGCTTAGGGTCATCCGCAAACTTGGAGATATTGCCTTCAATTCCCTCATCCAGATCATTAATATATATTGTAAATAGCTGGGGTCCCAGCACTGAGCCTTCAATAAACATTGAATACTTCCATTTCTGGTAGCCCTCCCCTTCTCAGCTTTCTCTCAGCCCTCGGGCTCCTCCTCTTCCTTTTTCCTTTCTTCCCCCCTTCCCCCCCCCCCCCCCCCCCCACCCCCATCAGTCTGAAGAAGGGTTTCGGCCCGAAACGTTGCCTATTTCCTTCGCTCCATAGATGCTGCTGCACCCGCTGAGTTTCTCCAGCATTTTTTGTCTACCTTCAATTTTCCAGCATCTGCAGTTTCCTTCTTAAACAGGTTTGTAGGTTCATCGGCTTCGGTAAATTGTCCCCGGTGCTAGTGCTAGTGTGCGGGGATCGCTGGTCGGCACGGACTCGATGGGCAGAAGGGCCTGTTTCCACGTTGTATCACAAAAACTAAACTAAACTAGACGGGGAGAGACACAAAATGCTGGAGTAACTCAGCCCATTCATGCCACTTCCATGGTGTCCCATTCACTCCCTGCACACGAGGGGCAATTTCACAGACGCCAAACAAACCTCCAACGGGATGTCTTTGGAATGTGGGATGAAACCGGAGCACCCGGAGAAAACCTACCCGGCGACACGAGAGAGCGTGCAAACTCGCTTGTCCAGTCCTTTTATAAGAAACATATAAAATTATAAAAGGACTGGACAAGCTAGATGCAGGATAAATGTTCCCAATGTTGGGCGCGTCCAGAACCAGGGGCCACACAGTCTTAGAATAAAGGGGAGGTCATTTAAGACTGAGGTGAGAAAAAACATTTTCACCCAGAGAGTTGTGAATTTGTGGAATTCCCTGCCACAGAGGGCAGTGGAGGCCAAGTCACTGGATGGATTTAAGACAGAGTTAGATAGAGCTCTAGGGGCTGGTGGAGTCAAGGGATATGGGGAGAAGGCAGGCACGGGTTATTGATAGGGGACGATCAGCCATGATCACAATGAATGGCGGTGCTGGCTCGAAGGGCCGAATGGCCTCCTCCTGCACCTATGTTCTATGTGTCTTTGTAACTCCGTCCAGACAGCACCCGAGGTCAGGATCGAACTCGCACACTGAAAGGTGTACAGGCTCACAAGCAAATAATTACAGCGAATTGCGTAAAATTGTAAATTGTCCCTAGTGTGTAGGCTAGTGCTAGTCTGCGGCGTGCACTGGGTGGGCCGAAGGGCCTGCTTCCACGCTGTATATCTAAGGTAAAGTCTACAAGTCTGAACCATTAGTTTACTAAACCATTAACTCCTTGACTTCTTCCTTCTTGCGTCGTTGCGTTGGTCCGTGCAAGTGGTTGCGTTCCCTTTCAAACTCCAGCGCTGTTTGCTCACGGTTTCATGGCTTGCTTTTGCTGCCTGTCTCTCCATAAGCCAACAGACAACGCAAAACAAGCCGAGAACTCGGGAGAGCTTGACAATCAGCGGGGGTGGGGGGGTGGGGGGGGGGGGAATAAGAGACCCCCCCACCAGATGCCAGATGCCAGAAACCTGAAACAGACAGAAAATACACAGCAGGTCAGGCAGCATCTGTGGGAAGAGAAGCAGAGATTCTGTTTTACAGGCACAGTCACAAAATGTGCGTCCGGAACACCATAGACAATAGACGATAGGAGCAGGAGGAGGCCATTCGGCCCCTCGAGCCAGCACCGCCATTCAATGTGATCATGGCTGATCATCCCCAATCAGTACCCCGTTCCTGCCTTCTCCCCATATCCCCTGACTCCACTATCTTTAAGAGTCCGATCTAGTTGTCTCTTGAAAGTATCCAGAGAACCGGCCTCCACCGCCCTCCGAGGCAGAGAATTCCACTGACTCACCACTCTCTGTAAGAAAAAGTGTTTCCTCGTCTCCGTTCTAAATGGCCTACCCCTTATTCTTAAACTGTGGTGGCCCCTGGTTCTGGACTCCCCCAACATCGGGAACATGTTTCCTGCCTCCAGCGTGTCCAAGCCCTTAACAACACATGAAGGCATGGAGTGATACAGCGTGGAAACAGGCCCTTCGAACCAACTTGCCCACACCGACCAACATGTCCCAGCGACACTAGTCCCACCTGCTGCCTCTAACCCTATCCTGTCCATCTGCCCGACTAAATGGTTCTTAAACATTGTGATGGTCCCTGCCTCAACTACCTCCTGCAACATCCACCACCCTTTGTGTAAAAAAGTTACCCTCAGGTAATGTTACCCTTAAATCTCCCCCCCCCCCCCATCACCTTAAGCCTATGTTCTGTGGTTCCCGATTCACCTACTCTGGGCAAGAGATTCTCTGCGTCTACACGATAGACAGTAGATAATAGACCAAAGGTGCAGGAAGAGGCCAACGGCACTTCGAGCCAGCACCGCCATTCAATGTGATCATGGCCGATCATCCCCAATCAGTTCCTGCCTTCTCCCCATATCTCCTGACTCCGCTCCCTTTAAGAGCCCTATCTAGCTCTCTCTTGAAAGTATCGAGAGAACTGGTCTCCACCGCCCTCTGAGGCAGAGAATTCCATATAACCATATAACCATATAATAACCATATAACAATTACAGCACGGAAACAGGCCATCTCGACCCTTCTAGTCCGTGCCGAACACTTACTCTCGCCTAGTCCCATCTACCTGCACTCAGACCATAACCCTCCATTCCTTTCCCGTCCATATACCTATCCAATTTAGTTTTAAATGATAAAATCGAACCTGCCTCCACCACTTCCACTGGGAGCTCATTCCACACAGCTACCACTCTCTGAGTAAAGAAGTTCCCCCTCATGTTACTCCTAAACTTCTGTCCCTTAATTCTCAAATCATGTCCTCTTGTTTGAATCTTCCCTACTCTCAATGGAAAAAGCTTATCCACATCAACTCTGTCTATCCCTCTCATCATTTTAAAGACCTCTATCAAGTCCCCCCTTAACCTTCTGTGCTCCAAAGAATAAAGACCTAACTTGTTCCACAGACTCACAACTCTCTGTGTGATATGTTCCTCTCATGATCTTGTATACCTCTATAAGATCACCCCTCATCCTCCTGCGCTCCAAGGAAAAGTGTCCCAGCCTACGCAACCTCTCCCTATCTACCTCATCGGAGACGTTCAGACTAACCTTAATCGGACTTTACTGGACTCTTGCATTAAACGTCATTCCCTTTATCCTGTATCTGTACACCGAGGACAGCTATATTGTACTCATGTATAGACTTTTCACTGGTACACAAAAGTGCTGGGGAAACTCAGCGGGTGCAGCAGCATCTATGGAGCAAAGGAAAGAGGCAACGTTTCGGGCCGAAAACCCTTCTTCAGACTGATGGAGGGTAGGGGGGCTGGGAGAAGAAAGGAAAAAGGAAGAGGAGGAGCCTGAGGGCTGAAGGAGAGATAGGAAGGGGAGGAGACAGCAAGGGCTGCCGGAAATTGGGAGAATTCAACGTTCATGCCACTAGGGTGCAGACTGCCCAAGCGGAATATGAGGTGCTGCTCCTCCAATTTCCAGTGGTGCTCGCTCTGGCCATGGAGGAGGCCCAGGACAGAAAGGTCGGACTCGGAATGGGAGGGGGAGTTGAAGTGCTGAGCCATCGGGAGATCAGGTCGGTTATTGCGGACCGAGCGGAGGTGTTGGGCGAAACGATCGCCCAGCCTCCGCTTGGTCTCACCGATGTAGATCAGCTGACATCTAGAGCAGCGGATGCAATAGATGAGGTTGGAGGAGATGCAGGTGAACCTCTGTCGCACTTGGAACGACAGCTTGGGTCCTTGAATGGAGTCGAGGGGGGAGGTAAAGCGACTTTTCACTGACTGGATAGCACGCAACGAAAAACATTTTTTTTGTACCTCGTTACTTGTGACAATAATGGTGGTCGGTTCAGATTCGGTGGGCCGAAGGGCCTGTTTCTGTGCTGTATCTCTAAACTAAACTAAACTAAAGATAGATAGACATCAACTGCCGGAGTAACTCAGCGGGCCAGGCAGCATCCTGGAGAGAAGCAATGGGTAACATTTCGGGTCAAGACCCTTTTTCAGACTGAGAGTCAGGGGAGAGGGTTGTCTAGAGATATGGATGGGGAAGGTGTGAAGATGACAGATCAAAGCAGACGATGATAAGGAAATATGGAATGGTTCCATCGACTCCACAGTCAAAAAGGCACAACAGAGGATGTACTTCCTGCGGCAGCTGAGGAAGCACAATCTGCCACAGGCAACGATGGTCCAATTCTACACGGCCATCGTAGAGTCTGTCCTCACCTTCTCCATCATGGTCTGGTTTGGCTCGGCCACCAAGCACGACACCCGGAGGCTGCAGCGAATCGTCCGATCAGCAGAGAAGGTTATTGGCTGCAACCTTCCCTCCATTGATGAACTGTACACTGCAAGGGCCAGGAAGCGAGTGGGCAAGATCATCTCTGACCCCTCTCACCCTGGCCACAAACTCTTTGAATCACTTCCCTCTGGAAGGCGACTCCGGACTGTCAAAGCTGCCACAGCCAGACATAAAAACAGTTTTTATCCACGAGTAGTTGCTCTACTCAACAGCCAAAAATCTGTAGCCTCCCTTTGATCTGGTATGTTGTTGGTTCACATGCTTGATCAATGGTGTTTTATCGTGAATGTTTTATTATTATTAATGTTTAGTGTTTTCTGAGTCATTCGTAACTGTCACTGTATGTCATGTTGTTACTTGTGGGCGGAGCACCAAGGCAAATTCCTTGTTTGTGAATACTTGGCCAATAAACTTACTTACTTATTCTTAGCTGTGGTGAAGGTGGCAACATGTTATACAATCAATAATATCAGTCTATCTTCAGTGTAAACCAGCATCTGCAGTTCCTAAACTAAAGTTGATCTTCGGAGAGGATTGGAGTCAGAGTCACAGAGTCATTGAGTGATACAACGTGGAAACAGGCCCTTCAGCCCAACATGCCCATACCGGCCAACATGTCCCACACTCAGCCGTTTAAATTCATATAAAGTATTTTATTCAGAATAGATACAGAGACCATGTCATTGCCATCCGCCAGGTACAGCATCATTAATTAGACTGCCTCTAGCTAATTGCATACCACCAGATGGCGTAGTGAAAACACGGCATGGATAGTGGATCATATAAACATAGAAACATAGAAATTAGGTGCAGGAGTAGGCCATTCGGCCCTTCGAGCCTGCACCGCCATTCAATATGATCATGGCTGATCATCCAACTCAGTGTCCCGTACCTGCCTTCTCTCCATACCCTCTGATCCCCTTAGCCACAAGGGCCACATCCAACTCTCTCTTAAATATAGCCAATGAACTGGCCTCGACTACCCTCTGTGGCAGAGAGTTCCAGAGATTCACCACTCTCTGTGTGAAAAAAGTTCTTCTCATCTCGGTTTTAAAGGATTTCCCCTTTATCCTTAAGCTGTGACCCCTTGTCCTGGACTTCCCTAACATCAGGAACAATCTTCCTGCATCTAGCCTGTCCAACCCCTTAAGAATTTTGTAAGTTTCTATAAGATCCCCTCCCAATCTTCTAAATTCTAGAGAGTATAAACCAAGTCTATCCAGTCTTTCTTCATAAGACAGTCCTGACATCCCAGGAATCAGTCTGGTGAACCGTCTCTGCACTCCCTCTATGGCAATAATGTCCTTCCTCAGATTTGGAGACCAAAACTGTACGCAATACTCCAGGTGTGGTCTCACCAAGACCCTGTACAACTGCAGTAGAAGAACCTCTCTGCTCCTATACTCAAATCCTTTAGCAATGAAATCTAACATACCATTCGCTTTCTTTACTGCCTGCTGCACCTGCATGCCTACCTTCAATGACTGGTGTACCATGACACCCAGGTCTCGCTGCATCTCCCCTTTCCCAATCGGCCACCATTGGGTGGATCGGGTTGGCAATAGTAAAATCAGACATGGATCAGATCAGCACTAGTGATTGATCGACACCAGCCTCCCCTACCTCCTCCGACAGCTTGTTCCGTACACCCACTACTCTTTGTGTGAAAAAGTTACCCCTCTGATTCCTATTACATCTTTTCCGCTTCACCTTGAACCTATGTCCTCTGGTCCTCGATTCCCCAAATGAGACTGTGTGCATCTACCCCATCTATTCCTCTCACATGGAAGCACACATGGTTTTATTCCCTGCCTGAGTTTTGTTACGGGTGTGACCACAGGCAGGATATTTGCTAACATGAGCTTGCTGGCTGCACAACCTCAACAGAAAGGTTCTGCAACAAATATTGCATCACCTCGTAGGTTCATTGTACTTCAGTCAGTCAGGGTATTGGACATCAGTCTGAAGGAGGGTTTTGGCCTGAAACGTTGCCTATATCCTTCGCTCCATAGATGCTGCCGCACCCGCTGAGTTTCTCCAGCATTTTTGTCTACCTATTGGGTATTGCCGTTGCACATCAGACAGGCCCTCTCACTGTCCATCTTCAAATCCAGTGTTAAAACACATTTGTACTCCCTGGCTTTTGACCATGCCTGAGACTTTCCTTCTGTTTTTATTGTTTTTAATGTTTCTTTATTTTACACGTCTTTTACTACTATTTCTTTTGATTGTTATTATTGGTGTGTATTAACTTTTTTGTCAATGATTAGTGATGTACAGCACTTTGTTGCAACTATGTTTGTTTTTAAAATGCTCTATAAATAAAATTAAAATTATTATTATTATTATTATTATTATTGAAACATAGAAACATAGAAAATAGATGCAGGAGTAGGCCATTCGGCCCTTCGAACCTGCACTGTCATTCAATATGATCATGGCTGATCATCCAACTCAGTATCCTGTACCTGCCTTCTCTCCATACCCCCTGATCCCTTTTGCCACAAGGGCCACATCTAACTCCCTCTTAAATATAGCCAATGAACTGGGCTCAACTACATTCTGTGGCAGAGAATTCCACAGATTCACCACCATGTGAAAAAAATGTTTTTCTCATCTCGGCCCTAAAAGATTTCCCCTTTATCCTTAAACTGTGACACCTTGTTCTGGACTTCCCCAACATGGGGAACAATCTTCTTGCATCTAGCCTGTCCAACCCCTTAAAGGATTTTGTACGTTTCTATAAGATCCCCTCTCAATCTCCTAAATTCTAGAGAGTATAAACCAAGTCTATCCAGTCTTTCTTCATAAGACAGTCTTGACATCCCAGGAATCAGTCTGGTGAACCGTCTCTGCACTCCCTCTATGGCAATAATGTCCTTCCTCAGATTAGGAGACCAAAACCGTACGCAATACTCCAGGTGTGGTCTCACCAAGACCCTGTACAACTGCAGTAGAACCTCCCTGCTCCTGTACTCAAATCCTTTTGCTAGGAATGATAACATACCATTCGCTTTCTTCACTGCCTGCTGCAGCTGCATGCCTACTTTCAATGACTGGTGTACCATGACACCCAGGTCTCGTTGCATCTCTCCTTTTCCTAATCGGCCAACGGGAAGTTGGGATTGATACAGATACATCTCTTGATGCTCCTGAACACATCATCAGTGATGTAACCTGGGGTCATTGGGTGTTTCGGGACTTTCAACATCAGACACCCTCACCCAGGCGACCCAGCCGTGGTTGATCAGACCACGACTTGTGTTCAGGTGGCATTCGCTCCTCCCCATGGACCTCCTCTCCTGATCCAGAGCCATCTCGAGGCCTTCTCCGCTGCCTCTGTGGTGTTCTAGACGGCTCTTCTCCTCGCCACTCTGTTGATGCCCAGCGCACTCAAGGCTTTGTAGAGCGATTGCCCTGCAAAACCTCTGCAGCCAACCTCGATGGGAAGTTGCGGGAAGAAAGAATGGTTGAAGCTTCAGGTCGAGACCCCTTCTTCAAACTGACATTTCTGCTCGTCTCTCCAGAGATGCAGCCTGTCCCGTGGAGTTATGGGGCTGTTCAAGTCAAGTCAAGTCAAGTCAAGTTTATTTGTCACATACACATACGAGATGTGCAGTGAAATGAAAGTGGCAATGCTCGCGGACTTTTGTGCAAAAGACAAACAACAAAACAACCAAACAAACTATAAACACAATCATAACACACATATTCTTTTACATAATAAATAATGGAAGGAAAAACGTTCAGTAGAGTTAGTCCCTGGTGAGATAGGCGTTTATAGTCCGAATTGCCTCTGGGAAGAAACTCCTTCTCAACCTCTCCGTTCTCACCGCATGGCAACGGAGGCGTTTGCCTGACCGTAGCAGCTGGAACAGTCCGTTGCAGGGGTGGAAGAGGTCTCCCATGATTTTATTTGCTCTGGAGTTGCACCTCCTGTTGTATAGTTCCTGCAGGGGGGCGAGTGAAGTTCCCATAGTGCGTTCGGCCGAACGCACTACTCTCTGCAGAGCCTTCTTGTCCTTGGCAGAGCAATTCCCAAACCAGATGGTAAAGTTCCCGTACAAGATGCTTTCCACCGCCGCTGCGTAGAAGCACTGGAGGATCCTCGGAGACACTCTGAATTTCCTCAATTGCCTGAGGTGGTAAAGGCGCTGCCTTGCCTTACTCACGAGTGCTGATGCGTGTGATGCCCACGTCATATCCTCGGAGATGTGGACTCCCAGATATTTAAAACAGTTCACCCTATCCACAGGATCCCCATTTATACTCAATGGAGTGTTCAAGAGTTCTTCTGAGTTTCCCCTGATTCAAACTTAGAGATTTACAGTAACGGCCGCTCGTCGGTGCTCGGGGCTCTCGTGGACATTTTTCAACATGTTGAAAAATCTTCACGAGTCTTCCCGAGCTTACCGCGTTTCCCGAGTACCCGCCATTAGCGTTCCGAGCCGCTAAGAGACGTCCCGAGCTCCGACGTACCCGCTACGTAGATTCTACGCGCTTACCACGAGTTTGACTTTTTTTTGAAACTCGGGGGAGCTCTTCGGTGGACTCGTAAAGTGGGACAGCCCCTTTACTCCAGCACTTTGTGTCCATCTTCGCTTTAAACCAGCATCTGCAGTTCTTTCCTACACATTTTGGGAAGTTATGCTACAGTTGTACAAGACATTAGTGAGACCACATTTGGAGTATTGTGTCCAGTTTTTATTCACCCTGCTATAGGACAGATGAGGCCAGTTCATTGGCTATATTTAAGAGGACTGTCATATGCTGAGAGAGTGGAGCAGCTGGGCTTGTTCACTCTGGCGTTTAGAAGGATGAGAGGGGATCTTATTGAAACATATAAGAATATTAAGGGTTTGGACACGCTAGAGGCAGGAAACATGTTCCCGATGCTGGGGGAGTCCAGAACCAGGGGCCACACAGTTTAAGAATAAGGGGTAAGCCATTTAGAACGGAGATGAGGAAACACTTTTTCCCACAGAGAGTGGTGAGTCTGTGTAATTCTCTGCCTCAGAAGGTAGTTGAGGCCAGTTGATTGGCTATATTTAATAGGGAGTTAGATGTGGCCCTTGTGGCTAAAGGGATCAGGGGGTATGGAGAGAAGGCAGGTACAGGATACTGAGTTGGGTGATTAGCCATGATCATATTGAATGCCGTTGCAGGCTCGAAGGGCCGAATGGCCTACTCCTGCACCTATTTTCTATGTTTCTATTATGCTGGAAAATGTGCAGAGAATATGGGGGCCTTACCAGGAGGGGGAGGGGGGGAGAGGGGGAAGAGGGAGGTAGAGGGGGAAATAAAGAGAGGGGTCTAGAAAGGGCTTGGCTGGGGAGGTGTGGGGAGCAGGGGGAGGGGGGTAGCAAGAGAGGCAGAGGAAGGGGCCTGACAGACCGACCTCCCTTCCATTGACTCCATCTACACCTCACGCTGCCTCGGCAAGGCCAGCAGCATCATCAAGGACCAGTCTCACCCCTGCCACTCCCTCTTCTCCCCTCTCCCATCGGGCAAAAGGTACAGAAATGTGAAAACACACACCTCCTCCAGACAGTTTCTTCCCAGCTGTTATCAGGCAACTGAACCATCCTACCACAACCAGACAGCAGTCCTGAGGTACTATCTACATCTTTGGTGACCCTCGGATTATCCTTGATTGGACTTTGCTGGCTTTACCTTGCACTAAACGTTATTCCCTCATCATGTATAGATGTATGGATAGACTCGGCTTGCACTCGCTAGAATTTAGAAGATTGAGGGGGGATCTTACAGAAACGTACAAAATTCTTAAGGGGTTGGACAGGCTCGATGCAGGAAGATTGTTCCCGATGTTGGGGAAGTCCAGAACAAGGGGTCACACAGTTCAAGGATAAGGGGGAAATCATTTAGAACCGAGATGAGAAAAACATTTTCCACACAGAGAGTGGTGAATCTGTGGAACTCTCTGCCACAGAAGGTAGTTGAGGCCACAGTTCATTGGCTATATTTAAGAGGGAGTTAGATGTGGCCCTTGTGGCTAAGGGGATCAGGGGGTATGGAGAGAAGGCAGGGATGGTGAATCTCTGGAACCCTCTGCCACAGAGGGTAGTTGAGGCCAATTCATTGGCTATATTTAAGAGGGAGTTAGATGTGGCCCTTGTGGCCAAGGGGATCAGGGGGTATGGAGAGAAGGCAGGTACAGGATACTGAGTTGGATGATCAGCCATGATCATATTGAATGGCGGTGCAGGCTCGAAGGGCCGAATGGCCTACTCCTGCACCTATTGTCTATGTTTCTATGTTTCTATGTTTCTGTACACTGTGAATGGCCCGATTGTAATCATGTATTGTCTTTCCGCTGACTGGATAGCACGCAACAAAAGCTGTTCACTGTACCTCGGTACACGGGACAATAGACTAATCTGATACTGGGCTGAGCGTGGTAGATTGTTGCTGTGTGGGGAAGGGGAGGGGGAGAGTGGAGAACATAGGGGGATGGGAGAGGAGGATAGGGTGAGGGGCAAGGAGGTGAGTAAGGGAAAAGAGACGGTGATTGTGAAGCAGACAAGAGGGTGGGAGAGGGGGAAGAGATGGAGCTAGTGTAGGATCAGAGAGAGGGACAGAGTGTGGATGCAAGGAGTGTCACGGAGGGGGTGGGAGAGAGAGAGGTAAATGAAGGTGAAAGAGAGATAGAGAGAGAGAGAGAGGGGGGGGGGGGGGGGGTGAGGGGGGGGAGAGGGAGCAAGATGGAGAGAAAGAGGGAGATGGAGAGAGAGTGTGGGAGAGAGAGGGGGAGGGAGAGCCGGAGACTGGGTGAGAGAAAGTGGGAGATAGACAGGGAGGGAGTGAGGAGGGAGAGAGAAAGGCCCAAGGCACAGAGAGAGAAAGAGAGAGGGAGAGAGGGAGAGAGAAAGGGGGAAGGTAGTGGGGGGAAAAAGGGAGAGGGGTTGTGGGCGAGAGAGGGGGGAGGGGTGAATGGGGGAGAGAGGGGAGGAGAGAGAGGGGAAGAGGGAGAGAGGAGGAGAGGAGAGAAGGGGGAGGGAGAGAGAGGGGAGAGGGGGAGAGAGGGGGGAGGGAGAGAGGGGAGAGAGAGAGGAGAGAAGGGAGAGGGGAGAGAGGAGACAGAGAGGGGCAGAGGGGGAGAGTGGAGAGGGAGAGGGGAGGGGGAGAGCGAGTGGAGGGGAGAAGAGAGAGAGGGGGGAGAGAGAGAGAAGAAGGGGAGGGAGGGAGAGAGGGGGTGAGGGGGGGAGAGAGAGAGGGGAGAGGAGGGAGAGAGGAGAGGGGGGGAGAGAGGGGAGAGCGAGGGAGTAGAGGGGAGAGAGGAGAGGGGAGAGGGAGAGAGGGGAGAGGGAGAAAAAAGAGAAAAAAAAATGTTAACAGTCTGAAAATTCTAACGTCCAATCTGAACCGAAATGTGAATAACTTGTTAAATATATCATGGAATTTAATATTCCAATTTATTAAAGAATCATTCTTTTAATATTCTTAACTAGAGAGGAAAGAGGGGGAGAGAGGAGGGAGAGGAGATGGGGGGGAGGGAGAGGAGAGAGGGGGGAGAGAGGGGGAGAGGGGGGAAGAGGAGGAGAGAGAGGAGAGGAGAGGAGGGGAGAGGAAGAGAGGAGGAGAGGAGAGGGGGGGGAGGAGGGGGGAGAGGGAGAGGGAGAGAGGAGGGAGAGGGAGAGAGGAGGGGGAGAGAGGAGAGGAGAGGAGAGGAGAGGAGAGGAGAGGAGAGGAGACCTGAGAGGGAGAGGGAGAGGGAGGAGAGGAGAGGGGGAGGGGGGGGAGAGGAGAGAGGGAGAGAGGGAGGGGGAGAGGGAGAGAGGGGGGAGAGGGAGAGGGGAGAGGGGAGAGAAGGGGGGAGGGGGGATCGGGGAGAGGAGAACAGAGGAGGGGAGAGAGGGGAGGGGGAGAGGAGAGGAGAGGAGAGGGGGAGAGGAGGGGAGCAGGCGGCGTTGGTTTTCTGAGCAGCGTTGGGTTTCAGCGCAAGAGATCAGTCTACTCACTGAGGGACCGGCGCCGAGGCGAGCGGCCGCATATTCGCATTCGTTGCGTTGGCTGGTTCTCCTGTCGGGCGGAGACTGGAGTGAAACCCGGAGCCGGATCAGGATGTGAACGCGTGGCGCTCCCTGCCCCATCCACATCTATCTCCCCGTCCCTCGCCTCCGTGGACGGGTGCAAGGAATCTAATCCAAAGATGTACACAAAAAGCTGGAGTAACTAAAGTGGGACAGGGAGCATCTCTGGAGAGAAGGAACGGGTGGCATTTCATATAACCATATAACAATTACAGCACGGAAACAGGCCATCTCGGCCCTACAAGTCCATGCCGAACAAATTTTGTTTTTCCCCTTAGTCCCACCTGCCTGCACTCATACCATAACCCTCCATTCCCTTCTCATCCATATACCCATCCAATTTATGTTTAAATGATACCAATGAACCTGCCTCCACCACTTCCACTGGGAGCTCATTCCACACCGCTACCACTCTCTGAGTAAAGACGTTCCCCCTCATATTACCCCTAAACTTTTGTCCCTTAATTCTGAAGTCATGTCCTCTTGTTTGAATCTTCCCTATTCTCAAAGGGAAAAGCTTGTCCACATCAACTCTGTCTATCCCTCTCATCATTTTAAAGACCTCTATCAAGTCCCCCCTTATCCTTCTGCGCTCCAGAGAATAAAGCCCTAACTTATTCAACCTATCTCTGTAACTTAGTTGTTGAAACCCAGGCAACATTCTAGTAAATCTCCTCTGTACTCTCTCTATTTTGTTGACATCCTTCCTATAATTGGGCGACCAAAATTGTACACCATACTCCAGATTTGGTCTCACCAATGCCTTGTACAATTTTAACATTACAACCCAACTTCTATACTCAATGCTCTGATTTATAAAGGCTAGCATACCAAAAGCTTTCTTTACCACCCTATCTATATGAGATTCCACCTTCAAGGAACTATGCACAGTTATACCCAGATCCCTCTGTTCAACTGTATTCTTCAATTCCCTACCATTTACCATGTACCATGGTACCATGTACCATACCATTTCATAGCCGGGACCCTTCAGACTGAGGGTCAGGGGAAAGGGAAACGGGAGATATATGGACTGTGAGGTAGCGATATATAGAACAAATGAATGAAGGATGTGCAAAAAATAGTAATAATAATAATAATAATAATAATAATAATAATAATAATAAAGGAAACAGGCCATTTCCAGCTGTTTGCTGGGTGAGAACGAGAAACTGGTGTGACTTGGGTGGAGGTGGGCTGGAGAGAAAGGGGGTGGGGTGCAAGGGTTCCTTTAAGTTAGAGAAATCAACATTCATACTTGATATACACCGAGTACCGAGCAGGGAGGTTCTACTGCAGTTGTACAGGGTCTTGGTGAGACCACACCTGGAGTATTGCGTACAATTTTGGTCTCCTAATCTGAGGAAGGACATTCTTGCCATGGAGGGGGTGCAGAGAAGGTTCACCAGACTGATTCCTGGGATGTCAGGACTTTCATATGAAGATTGAGGGGGGATCCTATAGAAACTTACAAAATTCTTAAGGGGTTGGACAGTCTAGATGCAGGAAGATTGTTCCCGATGTTGGGGAAGTCCAGAACAAGGGGTCACACAGTTTAAGGATAAGGGGAAAGTCTTTTCGGACCAAGATGAGAAAAACATTTTTCACACGGAGAGTGGTGAATCTGTGGAATTCTCTGCCACAGAAGGTAGTTGAGGCCACAGTTCATTGGCTATATTTAAGAGGGAGTTAGATGTGGCCCTTGTGGCTAAAGGGGATCAGGGGGTATGGAGAGAAGGCAGGTACAGGATACCGAGTTGGATGATCAGCCATGATCATATTGAATGGCGGTGCAGGCTCGAAGGGCCGAATGGCCTACTCCTGCACCTATTTTCCATGTTTCTATGCTCTTTTTAATAGAATGTAGAAAACAAGGAACTGCAGATGCTAGTTCACCAAGTAAACATAGACACAAAGTTTTGATGGGTCTCGACCCGAAACATCGCCTATTCCTTCTCTCCAGCGATGCTGCCTGTCCCGCTGAGTTACTCCAGCATTTTGTCTGTCCACAGTTCTCCACATCATTTCCTTCTTGAGATCAATAGTCAATAGTCAATAGTCAATAGTCAATAGTCTATTTAATTGTCATTTGGACCCCTGGAGGTCCAAATGAAATGCCGTTTCTGCAGCCATACATTACACACAAATAGACCCCAGACACAACATAATTTACATTTTACATAAACATCCATCACATAGCTGTGATGGAAGGCCAAAATAAACTTATCTCTCCACTGCACTCTCCCCCCCCCCCCGATGTCAGAGTTAAAGTCAAAGCCCCCGGCTGGCGATGGCGATTGTCCCGCGGCCATTAAAGCCACGCCGGGTGGTGCGAGGTCGCACACCGGGTCTTGGTGTTAGAGACCCCGGCGTGCGCTCGCAGAGTCCCGCGGCCACTCCAAGCCGCGCGGGGCAGTGATGTAGGCCCCGCTCCAGGAGCTCTTCGACCCCGCAACTCGGGCGGGAGAAGTCGCCGTTGCAGGAGCCCTGAAAAGCGGTCTCCCTCCAGGGACCCGTGGGCTCCCGGTGCCGCCGTCCGCAGACCCGCAGTTGCAGCCTACGCATCAGCAGCAGCAGCAGCAGCAGCGCTCCTCCACCGCCCCACCCGCTCCGGTCTCGGCCAGCTCCGCGACGGTGAGGTGAGTCGGCACCAGAGTCCCCGGCTTCTTCTGTTGGAGGCCGCTCCTCGTTGCGGCCCCAACGACAACTGAGACCCGACGAGAAAAGGTCGGGTTCTCCAGTGCAGGGAGAGATTTAAAAACAAGGAACCCCCCCCCTCCCACCCCACCCCCACCCCCCAACACACACACCCCAACAAAAAAAACGTCAAAACTACATATAAACATAGACAGAAAATAATAAAAAACGCGGACAGGCTGCAGAGGCCGCTGTCCACCAGAGTCGCGCCGCCATACCGGATCACACCTTCCCCAATCGCCAATGGACCTACCAGGCACAGCCCTGCCTGAGGTAATTTGTGGCCGGGTCTTGGTTGTTCCTTCTTTTCTCACCTGCACCTCTTCAAGCCCCCTCCCCCCACCCTCCCCCCACTCCCCCCTCCCCCCACCCGCCCCAACCCCACACCCCACCCCCTACTTTCAATCCGAAGAAGGATTCTGACCTGAAACGTCACCCATCCATTTTCTCCAGAGATGCTGCCTGAACCGCTCAGTTACTCCAGCACTTTGTGTCTTTCGTTGGTGTAAACCAGCACCTGCAGTTCTTTGTTTCAGCACAGAAACAACATGGTGGAGTAACACACAGTGGGTCAGGCAGCATCCCTGGAGAACATGGGTAGGTGACGTTTCGGGACGGGACCCTTCTACAGACTCCTTTTAGAAACATAGAAACATAGAAAATAGGTGCAGGAGGAGGCCATTCGGCCCTTCGAGCCTGCACCGCCATTCATTGTGATCATGGCTGATCGTCCCCAATCAATAACCCGTGCCTGCCTTCTCCCCATATCCCTTGACTCCACTAGCCCCTAGAGCTCTATCTAACTCTCTCTTAAATCCATCCAGTGACTTGGCCTCCACTGCCCTCTGTGGCAGGGAATTCCACACATTCACACCCCTCTGGGTGAAAAAGTTTTTTCTCACCTCAGTCTTAAATGACCTCCCCTTTATTCTAAGACTGTGGGCCCCTGGTTCTGGACTCGCCCAACATTGGGAACATTTTTCCTGCACCTAGTTTGTCCAGTCCTTTTATAATTGTATATATTTCTATAAGATCCCCCTCATCCTTCTAAACTCCAGTGACTACAAGCCTAGTCTTTTCAATCTTTCCTCGTATGACAGTCCCGCCATCCCAGGGATCAATCTCGTGAACCTACCCTGCACTGCCTCAATCACAAGGATGTCCTTCCTCAAATTCGGAGACCAAAACTGTACACAATACTCCAGATGTGGTCTCACCAGAGCCCTGTACAACTACACAACTGTGGGTAAGGGGAGTGGTGAAGTCAGGACAATTGATGTCAGGTGATGAGTTGATGATGTCTGAAGAAGGGTCTCAACCCGAGACGTTACCCATTCCTTCTCTCCATAGATGCTGCCTGTCCCGCTGAGTTACTCCAGCATTTTCAATCAATCAATCAGTATGGGTGTCAGGGGTGATGGGGAGGAGGCAGGAGAGTGGGGTTGAGAGGGAAAGATAGATCAGCCATGATTGATTGGCAGAGTAGACTTAGTTTAGTTTAGTTTAGTTTAGTTTAGTTTAGTTTAGTTTAGTTTAGTTTAGTTTAGAGATACAGCGCGGAAACAGGTCCTTCGGCCCACCGAGTCCGCGCAGACCAGCGATCCCCGCCCACCAACACTATCCCTTGACTCCACCAGCCCCTAGAGCTCTATCTAACTCTCTCTTAAATCCATCCAGTGACTTGGCCTCCACTGCCCTCTGTGGCAGGGAATTCCATAAATTCACAACTCTCTGGGTGAAAAAGTTTTTTTCTCAACTCAGTCTTAAAGGACCTCGATGTTAGGGAAGTCCAGGACAAGGGGTCACAGGTTAAGGATAAGGGGGAAAATCCTTTAAAACCGAGATGAGAAGAACTTTTTTCACACAGAGAGTGGTGAATTTCTGGAATACTCTGCCACAGAGGGTAGTTGAGGCCACAGTTCATTGGCTATATTTAAGAGGGAGTTAGATGTGGCCCTTGTGGCTAGGGGGATCAGGGGGTATGGAGAGAAGGCAGGTACGGGATACTGAGTTGGATGATCAGCCATGATCATATTGAATGGCGGTGCAGGCTCGAAGGGCCGAATGGCCTACTCCTGCACCTATTGTCTATGTTTCTATGTTTCTATCCTACACCCACAGGAGACAATTTACAATGATCCCAAGCCAGTTAGCCTACAAGAGTCTCTTGCCCAGAGTAGGGAAATCAAGGACCGGAGGACATAGGTTCAAGGTGAAGGGGAAAAGATTTAATAGGAACCTGAGGGGTAACGTTTTTGCACAAAGGGTGGTTGGGTGTATGGAACGAGCTGCTGGAGGAGGTAGTTGAGGCTGGGACTATCACAACATTTAAGAAACAGTTAGAACAGGCACAGGGACAGGACATGTTTGGGGGCATATGGGCCAAACGCGGGCATGTGGACCACTGCATCTGGGACATGTTGGCTGGTGCGGGCTAGTTGGGCCGAAGGGCCTGTTTCCATGCTGTATCACTCTATGACCACATGGTCAACTCATTGAAAGGAAGATTTTTTTCACACAGAGAATTGTGAGTCTGTGGAATTCTCTGCCTCAGAGGCCGGTTCTCTGGCCACTTGCAAGAGAGAGCTAGATAGGGCTCTTAAAGACAGCGGAGTCAGGGGATACGGGGAGAAGGCAGGAACGGGGTACTGATTGTGGACGATCAGCCATGATCACATTGGATGGCGGTGCTGGCTCGAAGGGCCGAGTGGCCTACTCCTGCACCTATTAACTATTGTCTATTATCGATTAAGACACATGGACACCATTCATTGATTTATTACAAGGATAGTATGGTCCACAATTTTGGAGTTATGTCGAATTACGGGTTGGGTGATGGACGGGGAGGGAGGGATACGAGGCAGGAATATCATCACCTTTTGTTTTTCTTTCTGTTTTTGTCTTTTCATTTCTCTACGTCTTTCGTATTTCTTTTACGTACAGGGCCGGTCCCACGAGCGTGCGCCTGCACGCGGCGAGCGCGACCAAACCGGAAGTGGGGGCCGCGCGGGGCGCGCGGAGGTCGAGTGATCCCCGTACGAGTTGACGTGAAGTTCGAGCGAAGTCCGCGGGAAGTTCGCGCTGGGCGTACGCCGTCAAGGCGCTGCGTACGGCGTCAAGACGCTGCGCATGCCCGTCGAGGCGGTGCGTACGGTCTCAATGCGGCTGCGGGCAGGCTGGCCGTTGTCGCGCGGAATTTTTGAACACGGTCAGTTTTTCGCAACCCCGGCGCGATATCGGGACCAGCTCCGCACAACTCCATACGGCTCCGGCGATCGAAGTGGGACCGGTCCCGCGAGGCCGTACGGCTCAAGCGACCACGTTAGATCGCGCTTGCCGCATGCAGTCGCATGCTGGTGGGACCGGCCCTTAACTCACTCACTCTTTGGCTAAACCACTTTGGTAGTCTATAGGTTCTATTCTTGCACATTCCACTCATGCATTTTCTCTCATATTTTCTCTAGTTCCAAATTAAAATTCAAGCTGTACGATAACTGTATTATGTCATATACCGCTGGTTATATTTTTGTACACTGCCTCTAATAAATAAAAAAATATATATTTAAATAGAAACATAGAAACATAGAAATTAGGTGCAGGAGTAGGCCATTCAGCCCTTCGAGCCTGCACCGCCATTCAATATGATCATGGCTGATCATCCAACTCAGTATCCCGTACCTGCCTTCTCTCCATACCCCCTGATCCCCTTAGCCACAAGGGCCACATCTAACTCCCTCTTAAATATAGCCAATGAGCTGGCCTCAACTACCTTCTGTGGCAGAGAGTTCCAGAGATTCACCACTCTCTGTGTGAAAAAAAGTTCTTCTGATCTCGGTTTTAAAGGATTACCCCCTTATCCTTAAGCTGTGACCCCTTGTCCTGGACTTCCCTAACATCGGGAACAATCTTCCTGCATCTAGCCTGTCCAACCCCTTAAGAATCTTGTAAGTTTCTATAAGATCCCCTCTCAATCTCCTAAATTCTAGAGAGTATAAACCAAGTCTATCCAGTCTTTCTTCATAAGACAGTCCTGACATCCCAGGAATCAGTCTGGTGAACCTTCTCTGCACTCCCTCTATGGCAATAATGTCCTTCCTCAGATTTGGAGACCAAAACTGCACGCAATACTCCAGGTGTGGTCTCACCAAGACCCTTGAGACGGGCCCTTAACTCACTCACTCTTTGGCTAAACCACTTTGGTAGTCTAGGTAGTCTATTCTTGCACATTCCACTCTTGCATTTTCTCTCATATTTTCTCTAGTTCCAAATTAAAATTCAAGCTGTACGATAACTGTATTAAGTCATATACCGATGGTTATATTTTTGTACACTGCCTCTAATAAATAAAAATATATATATTTAAATGATACATGAACAGGCCACAGATGTTTTGTAAGATGCAGATGCTTTATTGTTCAGTTCAGTACAGTTACTACTATATCCAGGCAGCTGATATCATTTCCCGAGCCCCGCTCCTCCCCTCCCCTCCCTTCAATCCCCCCAGTGGGTAGGTGGGTCTCTTCACAGTCTAGTGCTGGACTCTGCGCATGGATTGCATCTGGTTGGTGTGGGCCTGGGTACTGTACTCGTTGTAGTTCTTGTATTCACCATTGTGTCGGTCCCGCTCGAAGATGTATTGGTAGCCTCTGTAGCCAGGGTACTGGTAGCCAACCCAGCTGTGAAGTCAACACAAAAAAAATCATTGTAGCAGATGCCCCTCTTGCCCTTGGACAGTTCCACCCTCCTCCGCTCCGATCCGGTACGGGGTACATCAGGATCGAAGGCACCAGAATCCCTCCGCATTCAGGGATTCAGATTCTTCCCAGCAGTTAACAGGGAACTGGTTCAAAAGCAGATTTAAAAAAATGCTGGAGAAACTCAGCGGGTGAGGCAGCATCTGCGGAGCGAAGGAAATAGGTGACATTTCAGGTCGAGACCCTTCTTCTGGGATGGCAGGACTTTCATATGAAGAAAGACTGGACAGACTCAGCTTGTACTCGCTAGAATTTAGAAGATTGAGGGGGGGATCTTATTGAAACGTACAAAATTCTTAAGAAGGGTTTCGGCCCGAAACGTTGCCTATTTCCTTCGCTCCATAGATGCTGCTGCACCCGCTGAGTTTCTCCAGCATTTTTGTGTACCTTCAAATTCTTAAGGGGTTGGACAGGCTAGATGCAGGAAGATTGTTCCCAATGTTGGGGAAGTCCAGAACAAGGGGTCACAGTTTGAGGATAAGGGGGAAGTCTTTTAGGACCGGGATGAGAATTTTTTTTTTCACGCAGAGAGTGGTGAATCTGTGGAATTCTCTGCCATAGAAGGCAGTTGAGGCCACAGTTCATTGGCTATATTTAAGAGGGAGTTAGATGTGGCCCTTGTGGCTAAAGGGATCAGAGGGTATGGAGAGAAGGCAGGTACAGGATACCGAGTTGGATGATCAGCCATGATCATATTGAATGGCGGTGCAGGCTCGAAGGGCCGAATGGCCTACTCCTGCATCTATTTTCTATGTTTCTATATTTCAGACTGATGTGGGGGTGGGGCGGTGGAGCGGGAAGAATAAAGGAAGAGGCGGAGACAGTGGGCTGTGGGAGAGCTGGGAAGGGGAGGGGAAGGAGGGAGAAAGCAGGGACTACCTGAAATTGGAGAAGTCAATGTTCATACCGCTGGGGTGTAAACTACCCAGGCGAAATATGAGGCGCTGCTCCTCCAATTTGCGCTGGGCCTCACTCTGGCCACGGAGGAGGCCCAGGACAGAAAGGTCGGATTCGGAATGGGAGGGGGAGTTCAAATGCTGGGCCACCCACCACCCACCAACCCTGTCCCTGAATCTGGAGGTGTGTGTGCGTTTTCACACTTCTGTACCTTTTGCCCGATGGGAGAGGGGGAGAAGAGGAAGTGACCAGGGTGAGACTGGTCCTTGATGATGCTGCTGGCCTTGCCGAGGTGTAAACTGAATCAAATAGGGGAGGTAGACACAAAATGCTGGAGAAACTCAGCGGGTGAGGCAGCATCTATGGAGCGCAGGAAATAGGCAACGTTTCGGGCCGAAACCCTTCTTCAGAGGTTGGCTTGTGTGATGGTCTGGATTTTAGACTTTAGAGATGCACCGCGGAAACAGGCCCTTCGTTCCATCGAGTCCGCGCCGACCAGCGATCACCCCGTACACCAGCACTATCCTACACACCAGGATCTGTAGGATAGTATTAACGTGCAGGGATCGCTGGTCGGAGCAGACCCTGTTTCCGCACTGCATCTCTGAACTAAACCAGTGTGTAGGAAGGCACTGCAGATGCTGGTTTAAACCGAAGATAGCAACATAGAAACATAGAAAATAGGTGCAGGAGTAGGCCATTCGGCCCTTCGAGCCTGCACCGCCATTCAATATGCTCATGGCTGATCATCCAACTCAGTATCCTGTACCTGCCTTCTCTCCATACCCCCTGATCCCTTTAGCCACCAGGGCCACATCTAACTCCCTCTTAAATATAGCCAATGAACTGGGCCTCAACTACCTTCTGTGGCAGAGAGTTCCAGAGATTCGCCACTCTCTGTGTGAAAAATGTTTTTCTCACCTCGGTCCTAAAAGATTTCCCCCTTATCCTTAAACTGTGTGACCCCTTGTTCTGGACTTCCCCAACATCGGGAACAATCTTCCTGCATCTAGCCTGTCCAACCCCTTAAGAATTTTGTAAGTTTCTATAAGATCCCCCCCTCAATCTCCTAAATTCCAGCGAGTACAAGCCGAGTCTATCCAGTCTTTCTTCACATGAAAGTCCTGCCATCCCAGGAATCAGTCTGGTGAACCTTCTCTGTACTCCCTCTGTGGCACGAATATCCCTTTCCCGTGACTTTCAGTTTTAAGAAGGGTCTCGGCCCGAAACGACACCCATTCCTTCTCTCCAGAGATGCTGCCTGTCCCGCTGAGTTACTGCAGGGTTTTGTGTCCAATCTAAACTAAATTAGTGGCTCTAACTTACGCTCCAGAGTGGACCTTGATGGAGGCAACCTCCTTGCTGCACCAGCCCATGGCTTGCAGGGATGGGTAGTCATCGCAGAGCTCAAACTTGCGCCCCTGGAAGTTCTCGTTTTCGTACAGGGAGATCTTGCTGTCGCTGTGGTTCTGTGGGGGCAGAGAGAGAGAGAGAGAGAGAGAGAGAGAGAGAGTGAGGCAACCCCTGATTTTAAAGAACTAGATGATACATCAAAACTAAGAATAGAAACATAGAAACATAGAAACATAGAAATTATGTGCAGGAGTAGAGGCCATTCGGCCCTTCGAGCCTGCACCGTCATTCAATATGCTCATGGCTGATCATCCAACTCAGTATCCCGTACCTGCCTTCTCTCCATACCCTCTGATCCCCTTGGCCACAAGGGCCACATCTAACTCCCTCTTAAATATAGCCAATGAACTGGCCTCAACTACCCTCTGTGGCAGAGAGTTCCAGAGATTCACCACTCTCTGTGTGAAAAAAGTTCTCCTCATCTCGGTTTTAAAGGATTTCCCCCTTATCCTTAAGCTGTGACCCCTTGTCCTGGACTTCCCCAACATCGGGAACAATCTTCCTGCATCTAGCCTGTCCAACCTTGGCGAAGGAAATACGGCCCATCTTGGTGCACAATACGTAACAGCGTGCCACAACCTGAGAGACGATGAATGACCAACATGCACATATGTACGCACACACTAATTGACATTAGCTGACACTAAGAAATTAATATTGAATTGCTAAACTTGCTATTGTGTTGTACTGCTTACAGCTGCAAGGACGTGTAGCAATCAATAAAGGGCCATAGGCCTATTGCAAGATTATGTACAGGGACATATCTATCTATCCATTAAAACCGAGATGAGGAGAACTTTTTTCACACAGAGAGTGGTGAATCTCTGGAACTCTCTGCCACAGAGGGTAGTTGAGGCCAGTTCATTGGCTATATTTAAGAGGGAGTTAGATGTGGCCCTTGTGGCCAAGGGGATCAGAGGGTATGGAGAAAAGGCAGGTACGGGATACTGAGTTGGATGATCAGCCATGATCATATTAAATGGCGGTGCAGGCTCGAAGGGCCGAATGGCCTACTCCTGCACCTAATTTCTATGTTTCTATGTTTCTATGCACTGTAGACTTGTATTTATACTTATGCATTTTAAATATGTATGTCACGTTTTATACTTTGGCAATATAACAAAGTCTTTTTTATCATGCCAATAAAGTTTTGAAATTGAAATTGAAAATAGAGAGAGAGAGAGAGATGGAGAGAGAGAGAGAGAGAGAGAGAGAGAGACACACACACACAGAGACAGAGACAGAGAGACAGAGAAAGAATGGCTGCGTTAGGAATCTCTGATCAATATTCACAGCAACATTTCCACATGAGGCTAATTGCAGAACTGTCAACGAAACTTTCGTTCATTTTCCCCGTTAAGTCCTGGGTTCGATCCAGACTACTGGAGCTTATACGGAGTTTAAACATTCTCTCTGTGACTGAGTGGGTTTTCTCCGGGTGCTCCGGTTGCCTCCCACACTACAAAGACGTACAGGTTTGTAGGTTAATCAGCTTCGGGTAAAACTTGTCCAGAGTGTCAGATAGTGTTGATGTATGTGGGGAAGGTGATTGCTGGTCACATCCGGAGGAAGCCCGCGCAGATCTCCTAATTTGAGGAAGGACATCCTTGTGATTGAGGCAGTGCAGCGCAGGTTCACGAGATTGATCCCTGGGATGGCGGGACTGTCATATGAGGAAAGATTGAAAAGACTAGGCTTGTATTCACTGGAGTTTAGGAGGATGAGGGGGTAATTTTATAAAAATATGTAAAATTATAAAAGGATTGGACAAGCTAGATGCAGGAAAAATGTTCCCAATGTTGGGCGAGTCCAGAACCAGGGGCCACAGTCTTAGAATAAAGGGGAGGTCATTTAAGACTGAGGTGAATAAAAAACGTTTTCACCCAGAGAGTTGTGAATTTGTGGAATTCCCTGTCACAGAGGGCAGTGGAGGCCAAGTCACTGGATGGATTTAAGAGAGAGTTAGATAGAGCTCTAGGGGCTAGTGGAGTCAAGGGATATGGGGAGAAGGCAGGCACGGGTTATTGATAGGGGACGATCAGCCGTGATCACAATGAATGGCGGTGCTGGCTCGAAGGGCCGAATGGCCTCCTCCTGCACCTATTTTCTATGTTTCTATGTTAGGTCACAGGGAGAACGTACAAACTCCATACAGACAGCGCCCGTAGTCAGGATCGAACCTGGGTCTCTGGCGCTGTGAGGCCGTAACTCTGCTGCCGCTAAACCTGCACTGAGAAGACTGTACTTCGATACTCACAGGGCTGGAGTAACAGAAGTGCTTCAGAGCCTGACAGAACATAGAGCATGGAACAGCACCGAAATAGGCCCTTCGGCCCACAATGTTTGTGCCGAACATGATGCCAAAATCAAACTGATCTCATCCACTTGCACGCGATCCATGTCCCTCTATTCCCTGCCACTTCCATGTGTCCATCCAAAAGCCTCGCAAAAGCCTCATCTTCTCCATGGATGGTCACCTTGTTGTGGTGGAGAAGCTCGTGTGGACCTGAGATCCTGAGAGCGATGCCGTCTGGAGCTGTGCTCCTGGTAGGGCCACCCATGGCGGTAAGGTCGAGGTGGAGGAGGTCTCTGACAAAGAGCGATCCAACCAAGACCTCAACGGTGGAACAGGCGGAGGACGATGGCTGACCTTAGTGGAGCTAACGTCACAACGGCTGGGAAGGCGGATGAAGGCTGTGGCAGAAAAGGGTCTCCGGTCGTCTTGGACTCCATGCCACTGGATCCTGACCCAGATCTGTCAAGGACCCCACGTGGGGTGGCTGTCTGTGCACCAGTCTCCCCACGTTCTGACTGTCGAGGAAGGAACTGCAGATGCTGGTTTACACCGAAGATAGACAGAAAATGCTGGAGTAACTCAGCGGGACAGGCAGCATCTCTGGAGAGATGGGTTGGGTGACGTTTTTACATAGATATAGAAACATAGAAACATAGAAACTAGGTGCAGGGGGAGGCCATTCGGCCCTTCGAGCCAGCACCGCCATTCATTGTGATCATGGCTGATCGTCCCCTATCAATAACCCGTGCCTGCCTTCTCCCCATATCCCTTGACTCCACTAGCCCTTAGAGCTCTATCTAACTCTCTCTTAAATCCATCCAGTGACTTGGCCTCCACTGCCCTCTGTGACGGGGAATTCCACAAATTCACAACTCTCTGGGTGAAAAAGCTTTTCCTCACCTCAGTCTTAAATGACCTCCCCTTTATCCTAAGACTGTGTGGCCCCCTGGTTCTGGACTCGCCCAACATTGGGAACATTTTTCCTGCATCTACCTTGTCCAGTCCTTTTATAATTTTATATGTTTCTATAAGATCTACCCCTCATCCTTCTAAACTCCAGTGAATACAAGCCTAGTCTTTTCAATCTTTCCTCATGTGACAGTCCCGCCATCCCAGGGATCAATCTGGTGAACCTACGCTGCACTGCCTCAATCACAAGGAGGTCCTTCCTCAAATTAGGAGACCAAAACTGTGCGCAATACTCCAGATGTGGTCTCACCAGAGCCCTATACAACTGCAGAAGAACCTCTTTACAGGTTCTTTAGTAACTTGTCAGTTTCTTTGTTGAACTAAATTAAGGCGCATGTTGCAATCAAAAGCGCTTGAACAATTGGTTGGGAAGAAAGCCTCTCACAGTTTTACACACAGACAATGCAAAAGTATTGAAGGACTTACGGCACTCTTGATGGGGCGGAAGGAGAGAAGGTGTTCGGTCCTGTAGCCACTGTTTCCGCTCCAGGCGTCCCAGCGTGGGTAGTCTCCCTTCTCCAGAATGAACTGCTGTCCCTGGAATTCTGGGTGTTCGAATCCTGCCCAGCTACAAGACAAATAGACAGAGAGAGAGAGCGAGGGACAGAGAGGGGGAGAGAAAATAGTCAATGGTCATCCCACCAGATATAAAGGTGCTGCATAAACGTGAGTCATTGTTAGGTCAAGATACATAGCAACATAGAAATAGAAACATGTGGATTATGGAAATATCGGGGACCCTACACCTGGAAAGTATCAGATTTGTCTTAATGGACAAACACAAACTTTTTGTTAGAATATGGTCTCCATTCAATGACTATTTGAAGGGGTAGATCGATCCAGCATGGGAACCTAACTGAACCTTGAACTCAGGATGAGATGAAAAGTTATACTATATACTTTATAATCCACAAACCTATCTCCAAAGATGTATTATTAGTAAACCATTCCATTCTTTGTTTGAATCTTGACATTTGTGGGTTTTTTTTCCCTCTTTCTCTCTAACTTCCTATCTTAAAAAGATTCAGATTCAGATTCAGATTCAATTTTAATTGTCATTGTCAGTGTACAGTACAGAGACAACGAAATGCATTAGAGACTAGAAGCAGAACCAATCCACAATTGTACGCCTGATACACATGAAATGTCTACATACACGTGTTTGCTTCTAATAAAAATATTTTTTAATAAAAGAAACATAGAAAATAGGTGCAGGAGGAGGCCATTCAGCCCTTCGAGCCTGCACTTGCCGCGTTCTCTACCCTCCGAATGCTGGGAGCCTTCCTTATCATCATCATCATCATCCTTTTATTGTCAACAGTTGCACAGTGCAAAATGAGAAGACATTTCCCAGGGAAATACCAGAGCATCGCACATAAAAACTTAAAACATTTCACGGATAAATAAAAACAATCCAGTTCCTGATAAAAACAGTAGGAATCGTTTTTTTTAAAAGTACAGGTAAAAAATAGCAACATTAAAATACAAGTTAAAAAAATGTTTAACTAAAAAATAGATAGATAAATAAATAGATAGATACATAAATAGATAGATAGATAGATAGATAGATAGATAGATAGATAGATAGATAGATAGATAGATAGATAGATAGATAGATAGATAGATAGATAGATAGATAGATAGATAGATAGATAGATAGATAGATAGATAGATAGATAGATAGATAGATAGATAGATAGATAGATAGACAGATAGATAGATAGATAGACAGATAGATAGATAGATAGATAGATAGATAGATAGATAGATAGATAGATAGATAGATAGATAGATATAGATAGATAGATAGATAGATAGATAGATAGATAGATAGATAGATAGATAGATAGATAGATAGATAGATAGATAGATAGATAAATAAATAGATAGATACATAAATAAATAGATAGATAGATACATAAATAGACAGATAGATACATAGATAGATAGATAGATAGATAGATAGATAGATAGATAGATAGATAGATAGATAGATAGATAGATAGATAGATAGACAGACAGACAGACAGATAGATAGATAGATAGATAGATAGATAGATAGATAGATAGATAGATAGATAGATAGATACATAAATATAGATAGATACATAAATAGATATATAGATATAAATAGATAGATGTAGATACATAAATAGATATATAGATATAGATAGATAGATAGATAGATAGATAGATAGATAGATAGATAGATAGATAGATAGATAGATAGATAGATAGATAGATAGATAGATAGATAGATAGAAATAGATAGATAGATAGATAGATAGATAGATAGATAGATAGATAGATAGATAGATAGATAGATAGATAAATAAATAGATAGATACATAGATAGATAAATAAATAGATAGATAGATAAATAAATAGATAGATAGATAGATAAATAAGAAAAAAATAAAATTAAAAAAAGAAAGGTGAAGTTGGGGAGGGCAGGTGATAGAGATGGGGCTGAACGTTGATGTACTTACGGTCCACATTCTACCTTGATGGATCGGATCTTGTTGAATCCACGCTCCATGATGTTGGGACATTCCAGCATAAACTCGCAGTGTTTTCCTTGGAAGTTCTGCTCTTCCCACATCGTGATCTTCCACTGACCCATGACATCCATTGGCTGGGTTGTCATCTTGAATTGTACTGTATCTACGGGAACGGCAAGAAAGTAAGTCAATGGCCAATCAATGTCGCAAGTCAAGGAGATATGATAATAATAATAATAAATTTTATTTATGGGCGCCTTTCAAGAGTCTCAAGGACACCGTACAAAAATTTAGCAAGTAGAGGAAATACATGTAAGCGGAATGAAATAAATAGTAGAGACATGACTAGTACACAAAGTAAAGACAGAATTCAATACAAAACACAATATGAGGCAATTAATGCACAGATGAAAAGGGAGGGGGACGTGGGGCTAAGGATAGGCAGAGGTGAAGAGATGGGTCTTGAGGCGGGACTGGAAGATGGTGAGGGACACGGAATTGCGGATCAGTTGGGGGAGGGAGTTCCAGAGCCTGGGAGCTGCCCTGGAGAAGGCTCTGTCCCCAAAACTGCGGAGGTTGGACTTGTGGATGGAGAGGAGACTGGCTGATGTGGATCTGAGGGACCGTGAGGGTCGGTAGGGGGAGAGGAGGTCAGTGAGATATGGGGGGGGGGGCAGATGGTGGAGGGCTTTGTAGGTGAGGACCAGGATTTTGCAGGTGATCCGGTGGGAGATGGGAAGCCAGTGAAGTTGTTTGAGGACTGGAGTGATGTGATGCCAGGATTTGGTGTGGGTGATGAGTCGGGCGGCTGCGTTCTGGACCAGTTGGAGTCGGTTGATGTAGGTGGAGCTGATGCCAAGGAGAAGTGAGTTGCAGTAGTCCAGTCGGGAGGAGATGAAGGCGTGGATGAGTCTTTCAGCAGCGGGAGGTGTGAGAGAGGGTCTGAGTTTGGCGATGTTGCGGAGGTGAAAGAAGGAGGTTTTAATGACATGGCGGATGTGAGGCTCAAGGGAGAGGGTGGAATCAAAGATCACGCCAAGGTTGCGGGCCTGGGGAGATGGGGAGACAGTGGTGCCGTCGATGGTGAGAGTGGGGTTATTGATTTTGCTGAGTGTGGCTTTGGAGCCTATGAGGAGGAATTCTGTCTGATCGCTGTTGAGTTTGAGATATCACCAGAGTTGGTCTGGGCTCGGCACCATTTCAACCTCTGGGGGTAAAGTTAGGCCATTCGGCCCTTCAAGCCTAGTACGCCAATCAATCAGTTTAAAAAGATGTACAAAAACACTTGTTTAAAAGGATATTGGGATGAGAATAGGTGATTGTGAGTGGGATATCTGTTATACTGTTAGACCTAAGACTTTTGCCTCCATCACAGTGAGGAGATGCTGGGTGGACTCACTGTGGTGGATGTTAATATGTGTTTATTGTTGTTTATTGTATTATATGTATGACTGCTGCAATTTTGTTCAGACCGGTCTGAATGACAATAAAGGTTATCTATCTATCTATCTATACTGATTGTATTGGGAAGGGTGATTATAGAGTGATGGGTTGTATATGTGACTAAGATACTGTATAGTATATGAGGGTTTTTTCTTTTCTTTTTCTTTTTTGTATGGCTTTGTAAATATTTGATTAGTGTTCAAATGTAAATAATTTGGTGTACATATAGTGGCTGGTGTACATATGGTGTACATTCAAACAAGAGGACATGACTTCAGAATTAAAGGACAGAAGTTTAGGGGTAATATGAGGGGGAACTTCTTTACGCAGAGAGTGGTGGCGGTGTGGAATGAGCTCCCAGTGGAAGTGGTGGAGGCAGGTTCATTGGTATCATTTAAAAATAAATTGGATAGGCATATGGATGAGAAGGGAATGGAGGGTTATGGTATGAGTGCAGGCAGGTGGGACTAAGGGGAGAAAAAAAAAATTTGTTCGGCATGGACTTGTAGGGCCGAGATGGCCTGTTTCCGTGCTGTAATTGTTATATGGTTATATGGTTATATAGTGGCTGGTGTACATATGGTGTACATATAGTGACTGGTGTACATATGGTGTACATATAGTGGCTGGTGTACATATGGTGTACATATAGTGGCTGGTGTACATATGGTGTACATATAGTGGCTGGTGTACATATACATATACATATGGTGTACATATAGTGGCTGGTGTACATATGGTGTACATATAGCTGCTAAATTTGTATAAGATAATTACCAGCAGTTGAATAAGGGGTGGGAATTAATAAGCTACGATTTCATTTATTTAAAGATATTGTTTATGACACTTTATAAATATTTTTGTTTTGTTTTTTTGTATGCTGTTCCACACTTGCTATTTATTCTTTTATTCTGTTCGGAATAACATATAATAATAACCATATAACCATATAACAATTACAGCACGGAAACAGGCCATCTCGGCCCTACAAGTCCGTGCCGAGCAACTTTTTTTCCCTTAGTCCCACCTGCCTGCACTCATACCATAACCCTCCATTCCCTTCTCATCCATATGCCTATCCAATTTATTTTTAAATGATACCAATGAACCTGCCTCCACCACTTCCACTGGAAGCTCATTCCACACCGCTACCACTCTCTGAGTAAAGAAGTTCCCCCTCATGTTACCCCTAAACGTCTGTCCCTTAATTCTGAAGTCATGTCCTCTTGTTTGAATCTTCCCTATTCTCAAAGGGAAAAGCTTGTCCACATCAACTCTGTCTATCCTTCTCATCATTTTAAAGACCTCTATCAAGTCCCCCCTTAACCTTCTGCGCTCCAGAGAATAAAGACCTAACTTATTCAACCTTTCTCTGTAACTTAGTTGTTGAAACCCAGGCAACATTCTAGTAAATATCCTCTGTACTCTCTCTACTTTGTTGACATCCTTCCTATAATTGGGCGACCAAAATTGTACACCATACTCCAGAATTGGTCTCACCAATGCCTTGTACAATTTTAACATTACATCCCAGCTTCTATACTCAGGAATAAATAATAAAATCATGGCTGATCTGTCTCTCCCTCTCAACCCCATTCTCCTGCCTTCTCCCCATAACCCCTGACACCAAGGTGGTTGTCAGAGGTTGCAGGTAGTGGAAGGTCTTACCTGCAACCTCCGGCAACCACCTACAACTGGCATCGCAACCGGTTTCGACTAAAAAATGACCAATTTCTTTTCAAACGGCAATCTATTTTTAGTCTCGGCCGGTTTTGAATTTTTTGAAATAGCCGCCGGAACGTAGAAGAAGCGGAAAGCGCTTTCCACCATTAGGGGGACCATATAACAATTACAGCACGGAAACAGGCCATCTCGGCCCTTCTAGTCCGTGCTGAACACCTATGCCCCCTGTCCCACTTAGGAAACCTGAACGGAAACCTCTGGAGACTTTGCGCCCCACCCAAGGTCTCCGTGCGGTTCCCGGAGGTTGCAGGTAGTGGAAGCAGGTAGGGAGACTGACAAAAACCTCCGGGAACCCCACGGAAACCTTGGGTGGGGCGCAAAGTCTACAGAGGTTTCCGTTCAGGTTTCCTAAGTGGGACGGGGCACTAGTCTTTGGAAACCAGAACACAAGGAAAAAACCGACACAGATCACAGGGAGAACGCACGGCCTTAATTGTATCCACTGGTTTTACCTCCACAGCGGTCGGTGGTGAAGAATTCCACAGATTCATCAACCCACAGCCATGATCACAATGAATAGCGGTGCTGGGTCGAAGGGCCGAATGGCCTCCTCCTGCACCTATTTTCTATGCTTCTATGTTTCTAAAGACATTTCCCGTCATCTCCTTCCTAGAAGAAAGCCCTTTAATTCTGAGGCTGTGACCTCTCGTCCTAGACTCTCGCACCAGTAGAAACATCTTCTCCACATAAGAACACACTTTTTCTCACAGATAGTGGGGAGTCTGTGGAATTCTCTGCCTCAGAGGGCGGTGGAGGCCGGTTCTCTGGATGCTTTCAAGAGCGAGCTAGATAGGGCTCTTAAAAATAGCGGAGTCAGGGGATATGGGGAGAAGGCAGGAACGGGGTACTGATTGGGGATGATCAGCCATGATCACATTTAATGGCGGTGCAGGCTCGAAGGGCCGAATGGCCTACTCCTGCACCTATTGTCTATGTTTCTATCCTTCTAAACTCCAGCGAGTACAGGCCCAGTGCTGTCAAACGCTCATCATAGGTTAACCCACTCACTCCTGGGATCATTCTCGTAAAACCACCTCCAGTCCCTCTCCTCAGAAACATAGAAACATAGAAATTAGGTGCAGGAGTAGGCCATTCGGCCCTTCGAGCCTGCACCGCCATTCAATATGATCATGGCTGTTCATCCAACTCAGTATCCCTTACCTGCCTTCTCTCCATACCCCCTGATCCCTTTAGCCACATCTAACTCCCTCTTAAATATGTTGGGGAAGTCCAGAACAAGGGGTCACAGTTTAAGGATAAGGGGGACCGAGATGAGAAATTTTTCTTTCACACAGAGAGTGGTGAATCTGTGGAATTCTCTGACAGAGAGTTCCGCAGATTCACCACTCTCTGTGTGAAAAATGTTTTTCTCATCTCGGTCCTAAAAGATTTCTCCCTTATCCTTAAACTGTGTGACCCCTTGTTCTGGACTTCCCCAACATCGGGAACAATCTTCCTGCATCTAGCCTGTCCAAGCCCCTTAAGAATTTTGTAAGTTTCTATAAGATCCCCCCCCCCCCCCCCCCCCCCCTCAATCTTCTAAATTCTAGCGAGGACAAGCCGAGTCTATCCAATCTTTCTTCATATGAAACTTTTTGTCGATGTTTACTTGGTGAACTAGCATCCGCAGTTCCTTGTTTTCTACATTCTATTAAATAGGGTGTTAAATCATCTAAATTCTAGCGAGTACAAGCCGAGTCTATCCAGTCTTTCTTCATATGAATGTCCTGCCATCCCAGGAATCAGTCTGGCGAACCTTCTCTGTACTCCCTCTATGGCAAGAAAGTCTTTCCTCATCAAACGCCCATCATAGGTTAACCCACTCAAGATTCCTGGGGATCATTTTCGGGAACCTCCTCTAAGTCCCTCTCCCCAGAACCTCAGTTAGGGGGCCCAGGTTTGCTCACAATACTCCAAATGCAGCCTGGCTTAGCCCCGTAGAGCCTCAGCATTTCACCTCCCTTTCAGCACGCAGGCCCTCTGGAAATAAATGCTAGCTAGCTAGAATGGGAGGCGGCGATCGCACTTACCTGGGTCCCGCAGTGGTGGCTGGTTCCCGAGAGGCTGCTGTGTTGATGCTCAGTGTGGCAGAGCCCGCTTTTATACGCCCTGGCCAGTCCCGGCATAAGTGCCGAATGGGCACAAACCCTTGCTGGCTCAGCGGACTCCAGCCACCCTCCCCCCCAGAAATGCTATCCAAGCGCACGAGCCAAAAAGCATCCCGTGCAGAATCCCGCAGGCCATTGTCGCATAGATCAGCGCTCTCTCCCTCTCTCCCTCTCCCTCTCCCCCCCCGCACTACTAGACCCATCGCAACAATGGAAAATGCTGCTACCAAGCTTGATCTGAAGCCAGAGTCCCTGCGGAAGGGACTGACGCGACACTCCAGCTTCACTGCCCAGATAATGCAACAGACATCACTTTCCAAACACAATGCCCTGGATACACAGCGGAGGTTTAGCCAGATTAGGCCCAACATTTTTCCGAAATGCTGCAAGGTCTGGACGTGGGGAGGGTGTTTCCGCTGGCGGGAGAGTCCAGGACTAGAGGCCGCAGCCTCGGGATACTTTCGGAAGGGCGAGCCTTTAGAAAGTTTAGAAGAACTGTGAGGTTAGGTTAGGTTAGGTAAGGGGGAGGTGGAGCGAGACCTGGGTGTCCTTGTACACCGGTCACTGAAAGTTGGCATGCAGGTACAGCAGGCAGTGAAGAAAGCTAATGGAATGTTACACAGAGAGTGGTGAATCTGTGGAATTCTCTGCCACGGAAGATAGTTGAGGCCACAGTTCATTGGCTATATTTAAGAGGGAGTTAGATGTGGCCCTTGTGGCTAAAGGGATCAGGGGGTATAGAGAGAAGGCAGGTATGGGATATTAATTTTAGATGATTAGCCATGATCATATTCGAAGGGCCGAATGCCCTACTCCTGCACCTATTTTCTATGTTTCTATGAATGTTGGCCTTCATAACAAGAGGATTTCAGTATAGGAGTAAAAAGGTTCTTCTGCAGTTGTACAGGGCTCTGGTGAGACCACACCTGGAGTATTGTGTACAGTTTTGGTCTCCTAATTTGAGGAAGGACATCCTTGTGATTGAGGCAGTGCAGCGTAGGTTCACGAGATTGATCCCTGGGATGGCGGGACTGTCATATGAGGAAAGATTGAAAAGACTAGGCTTGTATTCACTGGAGTTTAGAAGGATGAGGGGGTATCTTATAGAAACATATAAAATTATAAAAGGACTGGACAAGCTAGATGCAGGAAAAATGTTCCCAATGTTGGGCGAGTCCAGAACCAGGGACCACACAGTCTTAGAATAAAGGGGAGGTCATTTAAGACTGAGGTGAGAACAAACTTTTTCACCCAGAGAGTTGTGAATTTATGGAATTCCCTGCCACACAGGGCAGTGGAGGCCAAGTCACTGGATGGATTTAAGAGAGAGTTAGATAGAGCTCTAGGGACTAGTGGAGTCAAGGGATATGAGGAGAAGGCAGGCACGGGTTATTGATTGTGGATGATCAGCCATGATCACAATGAATGGCGGTGCAGGCTCGAAGGGCTGAATGGCCTCCTCCTGCACCTATTTTCTATGTTTCTAAGAACGAGGGGGGGGGGGGGGGGGGCTCATTGAAACTTACCAAATAGTGAAAGGCTTGGATGGAGTGGATGCGGAGAGGATGTTTCCACTAGTGGGAGAATCTCAGAATACCTTTAGAAGGACGTACCTTTAGAAATGAGATGAGGAGGTGATTTCTTTAGTCAGAGGGTGGTGAATCTGTGGAACTCTTTGCCACAGAAGGCTGTGGAGGCCAGGCCAGTGGGTATTTTTAAAGTGGAGATTGATAGGTTCTTGATTAGTACGGGTGGCTGGGGTTATGGGGAGAAGGCAGGAGAATGGAGTTGAGAGGGGAAGATGGATCAGTCATGATTGACTGGCGGAGTTTACCTGATGGGCCGAATGGCCTAATTCTGCTCCGGAAATGAACTTACTGATGAACTCCCCTCTCCTCGATCTCTGATGCTCAGGAGTTACTTTTCGTTTTAGAGGCGCAGTGTAAAACCAGGCCCTTCAGCCCATGCTGGCCAATGATCACCCGTACACTTGGTCAATCTGCACACCATGTACTATTGTACAATATGTTCCCAATGTTGGGCGAGTCCAGAACCAGGGGGGGCACACAGTCTTAGAATATAGGGGAGGTCATTTAAGACTTGAGGTGAGAAAAAAACTTTTTCTCCCAGAAAAATGTGTGATTTGTGAATTTGTGGAATTCCCTGCTACAGGGGGCAGTGGAGGCTAAATCACTGATGGATTTAAGAGAGAGTTAGATAGAGCTCTAGGGTCTGGTGGAGTCAAGGGATATGGGGAGAAGGCAGGCACGGGTTATTGATTGGGGACGATCAGCCATGATCACAATGAATGGCGGTGCTGGCTCGAATGGCCTCCTCCTGCACCTATTTTCTATGTTTCTACGTTTCTATGTACTATTGGGCGGCACGGTGGCGCAGTGGTAGAGTTGCTGCCTTACAGCACCTGACACTGACTACGGGTGCTGGCTGTACAGTGCAGGTGGGACTAGTGTTGATGGGACATCTTGGTCGTTGTGGGCAAGTTGGGTGGAAGAGCCTGTATGAGCCTATGACTCTATCACGTTTCAGATTCAGATTCAGATTCAATTTTAATTGTCATTGTCAGTGTACAGTACAGAGACAACGAAATGCATTTAGCATCTCCCTGGAAGAGCGACATAGCAAACGATTTGAATAAATAATAATAAGTGTCCGGGGGGGGGGGTGGTGATTGGCAGTCACCGAGGTACGTTGTTGAGTAGAGTGACAGCCGCCGGAAAGAAGCTGTTCCTCAACCTGCTGGTTCGGCAACGGAGAGACCTGTAGCGCCTCCCGGATGGTAGGAGGGTAAACAGTCCATGGTTGGGGTGAGAGCAGTCCTTGGCGATGCTGAGCGCCCTCCGCAGACAGCGCTTGCTTTGGACAGACTCAATGGAGGGGAGGGAGGAACCGGCGATGCGTTGGGCATTTTTCACCACCCTCTGCAATGCCTTCCGGTCGGAGACAGAGCAGTTGCCATACCATACTGTGGTGCAGTTGGTAAGGATGCTCTCGATGGTGCAGCGGTAGAAGTTCACCAGGATCTGAGGAGACAGATGGACCTTCTTCAGTCTCCTCAGGAAAGTTTGGCACAGACATGGTGGGCCGAAGGGCCAGCTCCTGTGCTGTACTGTTTTAAGTTCTATGTTCAGTGTACTATGATAATTAAGTTCAGTCTGAAGAAAGGCCTCGACCCGAAACATCACCCATTCCTTCTCTCCAGAGATACTGCCTGTCCCGATGGGTTACTCCAGCATTTTGTGTCCATTTTGGTTTAAACCAGCATCTGCAGTTCCTTCCTACACATGACATTTATGATGTTTGCTCATTTGGAGAGTGACCTTTTACAGTGCGAGATTCTGAAACAAGGTTTCCTAGCCTCCTTTATTCTGAATTACTGAATGTGGGGGGGGGGGGGGGTGGGGGGGGGGGGGGGGGGGGGGGGGGGAGATGGTGGGAAAAGTACAGGGAAAAGTTGAATCAGTTGTCATCTTATTGAATGACAACACTTGTTCAAGGAACCAATTGGGGGGAGAGTTCCTTTCGCAGCGTGTGGAGAATCTGTGCCAGGGGTAAAGTTGCGGGGAGGGCAGGAGTGTTGAGAAGGAGGGGGTCGGGGATAATGCCAGTAACTTACTCACGCACCGCTGCTGCGGCGCTCCAGGCGCGGAGCCACCATATTGTGGCCGGGGATATAGAAGCGGCTCGGGTAGCTGCGAGCGGCCGCTGGGACCCGACGGCAGAACTGGCCGCCACTTCAGCGCCTTCTACCGGCCCGCTCACCTCTGGCAGTAGCAATGTTACAACATTTTGAGATTTAAAAAATCAAGTCTGTAATTTATCCCATCAGATAAAGCATAAAAAGAAGTCTAACTTGACACCTAATTCACTTTCATATCTTCAGTATTAAAAAAGTTAAGGCCATTTTCATACTCGGAAGTTGGCATCTTGTTCCCTATTGCTTTTTCATTGCCTTAACACAAAAGCTGTGATCGAGAACATTTAAAAGCCCATAACTTTCTTAAAATTTAAGAGAACTGAAATAAATGTTCAGTTATTATAGATTGAAGCATTCTGAAACAAATAAGAAACAATCTTATTTAGATGACTTGAAATTAAAGCATATAATTAGTTAGTTACCTAATTGTAGCTAATTACAAAATTCAATTACTAGATCTAAACATCTATCCATTTCTTAAGAATAGATTAACATTTTTAAATAGCCTAAGTGTCCAAATAACATTCACACAAGAATTCAGAATATAACATAATTTTTAAATCTCATTGTCATGGGTTAGTAGGCCAAATGGAAAGGAATTTAATGTTTAATACCTGTAAATTAATGGCCATTTAAATCAGCATGCGAGTGGGATTTTCTGCAACGGGACCATTTAGAACGTTGAGGTTGCCGTGTTTTTAGTCCCCCATATCTGCAGCAAATACACTGCCGGTCCTTCGGGGGGGGGGGGGGGGGGGATCACCGTTTCGCAACCTAAAATGTGAATTAAATACATCTTAAGAAACACTTTTATACATAAAAAGACACGACTTTCTTTTACCTGGTTCTGCATAAAATCCATCCCTGTTGTCGGCATTGACGGCTTCAGAAGCTGATTTTAAAATCATTCCAGCGATTAACTTGTTGGGTGATTTTATAAATAAAAACACACAAAAAGGCCATAGGAACGATTATATAGCAATAACTTGCACTCCAACAAATATAATTCAGGACCAGGTCGGGAAAAAACCCTGTTTTAACCTCGCCTCCCCCACCCCCCTCCCCTCAAATGCGCCAAAATCGCGCACACGGCCAGTGGCAGAATTACAGCGCCGCTGAAGGTAAGTTTTGTAACATACCTACTGGCAGTGCTCTCCGTCTGAACATCTCTCACCTGCCGCTCGCCGACTTCGCTCATGTCAGCCGCTTCAACAAATCCTTAAATCCCCACAGCCGAGTAACCTCAATCATGCTGTCGGAATTGAAGGATTTGGGGGAAGCGGCTGACATGAGTGAGGCCGGCGAGCGGCAGGAGAGAGGTTTTTAGACGGAGAGATGCCAGAGGTGAGCGGGGGCCGGCAGAAGGCGCTGAGGTGGCGGCCGGTTCCAATGTCCGGCCCAGCGGCCACTCACAGCCACTTGAGCTGCTTCCCTCCCCGGCCTCAATGCGGTGGCTCCGTGCAAGGAGCGCCGCAAGTGGCATGATCCCGACCCCCTCCTTCACAACATTCGTGCCCTCCCCGCAACTTTACCCCGGGCCAGACTCCCCAAACGCTGTGAAAGGAGCTCTCTCCCCACCCCCACACCCCGGGAAATACGGTATTTAAAAACATATAGCACCAAGAAATGTACTTACCACATTATCGGTACACAAACTCCATTCTTCTCTCTTTGTTTCCTAAGACACTTAAAATAATGACAATAATGACAATCTTAATAAATGACAATCTTAATAAAAACACGGTTGGTATATCCTTTTTTGCGGAGTTTTGTGTTACAATAGAGCGATTGATTTTCCTTTCTTCTTTTTTTTTCTTTCCTTTCTAGGGTCTTATTTCTTTTCTTTACTTCCTTCTCTAATTCCTTCCCTAAGGGGTTCAATTCTCCCAACACTTTCCTGCGTCTTCACGATTCTTGCTTATTTTCCTTACTTCTTTTATTTCTATCTTTTTTAAAGCTCAAAAAATGAAGTGGTACAACATAATGTAACAAGATATATGCGATGTATTAATGTGATTTACTGTACTGCTAATAAAAATAAAATTAAAAAAAAAAATAAAAAAAAATAATGACAGTCCATATTTGAAAACCCCGCCAAGAAACTAGCGGTGTGCATGCGCAGTAGGCGTCTTCCCCTGCGTAGTACTGCAAAGGCAGAATTTCAGCTGCCGTCAGCCCCGCTTGAAATTGACGGCTTGAAGCAGCGCTGACGGCAGGTGAGCTGCACAGACCTTCAAGGTTTACAAGTGCTGCGGATGAAAGGCATGGAGAATTACACCTCCCTCAGAGATCGATCTCTTAGATAGGCACAATTCTCCCATGTCTTTATTAGAATAGAATAACCTTTAATAATCCTTTACAGGAAATTACAGTGCCACAACAGCTTCAAGACAGACATAACACCACACATTTCAACAGATATCTTCAATACATAATAAGTTAAAATTTTTGTGCATTATAAAACCTTATTGGCTATAACACTTATACGTAGTCTATTAAAATAGACTATTAAAATATTATTAAATACTATACTAAAATATTATTAAAATACTAAATAAACATACACTACACACAGCTGCACGCGACAGGCTGCCGGCTCACCGGCGCCATTTTTTACATCCTCCGTTACGATTTATATTTAGTAATTACCATTTTATAATTTTAATCAGGGTAGGCAGTGCCTACCTTGCTGACCCTGACGACATGTGCCTGCATGAGGCCCGTGCCAAATGGCACGCATTGCCCCCCTCTGACAGGGCCTGGGTCACACAGCATCACTGGAGAAAAGGAACAGGCGACGTTTCGGGTCGAGACCATTCCTCAAGGGTCTGTGGAATTCTCTGCCTCAGTGGCCAGTGGAGGCCGGTTCTCTGGATGCTTTCAAGAGAGAGCTAGAGAGAGCAAACGCCTCCGTTGCCATGCAGTGAGAACGGAGAGGTTGAGAAGGAGTTTCTTCCCAGAGGCAATTCGGACTGTAAACGCCTTTCTCACCAGAGACTAACTCTCCAGAACGTTTTTCCTTCTATTATTTATTATGTAAAAGAATATGTGTGTTATGATTGTGTTTATAGTTTGTTTGGTTGGTTTGTTGTTTGTCTTTTGCACAAAAGTCCGCGAGCATTGCCACTTTCATTTCACTGCACATCTCGTATGTATATGTGACAAATAAACTTGACTTGACTTGACTTGACTTGATTGGGCTCTTAAAGATAGCGGAGTCAGGGGATATGGGGAGAAGGCAGGAACGGGTTACTGATTGGGGATGATCAGCAATGATCACATTGAATGGCGGTGCTGGCTCGAAGGGCCGAATGGCCCACTCCTGCACCTATTGTCTATTGTGTCATATTGTATTGTAGCGTACTCTATAACTCTATAAACCAGAATGGTACCTCTGTGAAATTGTTAAACAAGCATCGGCAGTTCCTTGCTTTTATTTAATAACTTGGCCTTAGCTAAATGGGACTAAAGCACACAAGCTTTCAAATGCTTACAGTGACTGGCCACTAAACTGTGTTGGCAGGTACACAAAAATGCTGGAGAAACTCAGCGGGTGCAGCAGCATTTGTGGAGCGAAGGAAATAGGCGACGTTTCGGGCCGAAACCCTTTTTCAGACTGATGGGGGGTGGGGGGAGAAGGAAGGAAAAAGGGAGGAGGAGGAGCCCGAGGGCGGGGGGATGGGAGGAGACAGCTCGAGGGTTAGAAACATAGAAATTAGGTGCAGCAGTAGGCCATCCGGCCCTTCGAGCCTGCACCGCCATTCAATATGATCATGGCTGATCATCCAACTCAGTATCCTGTACCTGCCTTCTCTCCATACCCCCTGATCCATTTAGCCACAAGGGCCACATCTAACTCCCTCTTAAATATAGCCAATGAACTGGCCTCAACTACCCTCTGTGGCAGAGAGTTCCAGAGATTCACCACTCTCTGTGTGAAAAAAGTTCTTCTCATCTCGGTTTTAAAGGATTCCCCCCTTATCCTTAAGCTGTGACCCCTTGTCCTGGACTTCCCCAACATCGGGAGCAATCTTCCTGCATCTAGCCTGTCCAACCCCTTAAGAATTTTGTAAGTTTCTATAAGATCCCCTCTCAATCTCCTAAATTCTAGAGAGTATAAACCAAGTCTATCCAATCTTTCTTCATAAGACAGTCCTGACATCCCAGGAATCAGTCTGGTGAACCTTCTCTGCACTCCCTCTATGGCAAGAATGTCCTTCCTCAGATTTGGAGACCAAAACTGTACGCAATACTCCAGGTGTGGTCTCTTAAGGATTGTAGGGTTGGGTGTTTATGCGTGCTATTTTCATGATATTTATTTCAGTTGTTTATCTTTTTAAAAATTTTACCTTGTATGTATCGTTAGCTTTTAAAAATGTTTAAGCGTTAAACATCCTCAGGACTTTCTACAGGGGCACGGTGGAGTCTGTACTCACGTACTGCATAAATACGTGGTACTCCACCTGCAACTGCTCGGACAGGAAGGCTCTGCAGAGGGTAGTGAGGGGAGCAGAGAGGATCATTGGCGTCTCCCTACCCTCGGTACAAGAACTGTTCCAGAGCCGCTGTCTGAAAAAAGCTCAGAGAATAGCTAAGGACAAACTGCACCCCCTCCACGCACACCTGGATCTCCTGCCATCAGGCAAGAGATATCGAAACATCAAAGCCCGGACTACAAGACTGCTAAACAGCTTCCTGCCACAGGCTGTGAGGCTGCTAAACAGTCACTCTGTACTCACAGTCACTTGATTCTGCGGCTTGGCACGGACACTTTAATAACTGGCACTGGCCACTCAAATCAGCTGCCCCGGACATTTTTATGATTGGTTTATTGTATTTTAATATTGTGTTTTACCTGCTTTTAACTATTTATTTATACTGTTCCATCAGGGACTGGATTGTTTTGAGTGTTATTATGTGTGAAACGTTTTAAATTTCATGTGCGATGCTCCACTATTCCCTGGGAAACGTCTTTTCATTTTGCACTGTACAACTGTTGCTTGCAAGATGACAATAAAGGTTGATTGATTGATTGATTGATTGATTGATGGTGCACTGACTGGCTGACATTTTTAAATTTCGTTGTACATGGTTCATGTCAGAGTTTCAAAGTCTACAGAGAGATTTGGGCCATTTGGAAGAGTGGGCCGAAAGATGGCAGATGGAGTTTAATGCTGATAAGTGTGAGGTGCTACATCTTGGCAGGACAAATCAAAATAGGACGTACATGGTAAATGGTAGGGAATTGAAGAATGTAGGTGAACAGAGGGATCTGGGAATAACTGTGCACAGTTCCCTGAAAGTGGAATCTCGTGTAGATAGGGTGGTAAAGAAAGCTTTTGGTGTGCTGGCCTTTATAAATCAGAGCATTGAGTATAGAAGGTTACACAGAAAAGCTGGAGAAACTCAGCGGGTGCAGCAGCATCTATGGAGCGAAGGAAATAGGCAACGTTTCGGGCCGAAACCCTTCTTCAGAAGAAGGGTTTCGGCCCGAAACTTTGCCTATTTCCTACGCTCCATAGATGCTGCTGCACCCGCTGAGTTTTTCCAGCTTTTCTGTGTAACCTTCGATTCTCCAGCATCTGCAGTTCCCTCTTAAACATTGAGTATAGAAGTTGGGATGTAATGTTAAAATTGTACAAGGCATTGGTGAGGCCAATTCTGGAGTATGGTGTACAATTTTGGTCGCCTAATTATAGGAAGGATGTCAACAAAATAGAGAGAGTGCAGAGGAGATTTACTAGAATGTTTCCTGGGTTTCAGCAACTAAGTTACAGAGAAAGGTTGAACAAGTTAGGGCTTTATTCTTTGGAGCGCAGAAGGTTAAGGGGGGACTTGATAGAGGTCTTTAAAATGATGAGAGGGATAGACAGAGTTGACGTGGAAAAGCTTTTCCCACTGAGAGTAGGGAAGATTCAAACAAGGGGACATGACTTGAGAATTAAGGGACTGAAGTTTAGGGGTAACATGAGGGGGAACTTCTTTACTCAGAGAGTGGTGGCTGTGTGGAATGAGCTTCCAGTGGAAGTGGTGGAGGCAGGTTCGTTTTTTATCATTTAAAAATAAATTGGATAGTTATATGGACGGGAAGGGAATGGAAGGTTATGGTCTGAGCGCAGGTATATGGGACTAGGGGAGAATATGTGTTCGGCACGGACTAGAAGGGTCGAGATGGCCTGTTTCCGTGCTGTAATTGTTATATGGTTATTATATGGTTACAATGACAATAAAGAAACTATTCTATTCTATTCTAGGAAGGGGAGGAGACAGCAAGGGCTAGCAAAACTGGGAGAATTCAACATTCATGCCATCCGGACGCAAGCAACCCAGGCGGAATATGAGGTGCTGTTCCTCCAATTTCCGGTGTTGCTCACTCTGGCAAGAGTGTGTTGGCGACTATAGTTGTGGGGCAGTGTAGAGACAAGGTACTGCAGTAACGCAGCTCCTGTCTATGAAAGGGTTGGCCAGCAGAGGTCGCCGATGCGCCGTCATTCACCCAGTCAAAGGCAGATTCAGACACTGTTGAGAAAATGGACACAAAATGCTGGAGTAAAGGGCCTGTCCCACTTACGCGACCTTGGCTCGCAAGTTACGCGACCTCTTGGTCGCTTGAGGCGTACGGGCACCGTATATGGCCCCGCGGGGCCGGTCCCACTTAGAAGCGCGGAGTTGCGCGGGGCTGGTCCCGACATCGCGCGGGGCTCCGAAATTCTTGCGGTGGCCGAAATCTTTGCGCGCCAATGGCCTGTCGGCACCCAGGAGCATTGCTGTCGTACGCAGCGCCTTGACGGCGTACGCCTAGCGCGTGGCGTTGCGTGATGACGTCACCGCCCGACGCCGTGCGACGCCCAAATTCAGTCGACCCACCTCCTGCCCAGCTGATTGGTAAGCATGACGCAAATGACATCACGCGCGAACTTAGCGCGAACTTAGCGCGAACTTCACGTGAACTCCGCTTCCGTTTGGTCGCGCCAAACGCACGCAATCGCATGCAAGTGGGACAGGCCCTTAACTCAGCGGGTCAGAGACAGCATCTCTGGGGGAAAGGAATAGGTGACGTTTCGGGTCGGGACCCTTCGTCAGGCTTCTGGGGTCCAGGGTCAAGACCCTTCTTCAGACGTCTGAAGGAGGGTCTCAACCCAAAATGTCACCTATTCCTTTCCTCCAGAGATCATTCCTGCCTGACCCGCCGAGTCACTCAAGTTGTTTGTGTCTGCCTTCAGTTTAAACCAGCATCTGATGAAGATGAATACGTTTATTGGCCGACTATTCACATACAAGGAATTTGCCTTGGTGCTCCGCCCGCAAGCGACAACGTGACGTACAGTGACAATTCGGAATGATACATAAAACATTAGGTTTTGGCCCGAAACGTTGCCTATCTCCTTCGCTCCATAGATGCTGCTGCACCCGCTGAGTTTCTCCAGCATTTTCTCCAACTGGTTTTTCCAGCATCTGCAGTTCCTTCTTAAACGAAGGATTTTGATCAGTTGGCCGGTGGGCTGAGGAATGGTTGGTAGAATGTAATACTGAGGTGTGCGAGGTGTCATATATTAGCAAGGCCCGCCAGGGCACGACCTACACAGTGAGCGGCAGTGACATGGGCAGTGACTTGGGCAGTGCTGTCGACCAGAGGGATCTAGGAGGGCAGGTACACAGATCCTTGAAAGTGGCGTCACAGGTATACATAGAAACATAGAAACATAGACAATAGGTGCAGGAGTAGGCCATTCGGCCCTTCGAGCCTGCATCGCCATTCAATATGATCATGGCTGATCATCCAACTCAGTATCCTGTACCTGCCTTCTCTCCATACCCCCTGATCCCTTTAGCCACAAGGGCCACATCTAACTCCCTCTTAAATATAGCCAATGAACTGGTCTCAACTACCTTCTGTTCAGAGAATTCCAGAGATTCACCACTCTCTGTGTGAATTTTTTTTTTCTGATCTCGGTCCAAAAAGACTTCCCCCTTATCCTTAAACTGTGACCCTTGTTCTGGACTTCCCCAACATCGGGACCAATCTTCCTGCATCTAGCCTGTCCAACCGCTTAAGAATTTTGTACGTTTCTATAAGATCCCCCATCATTCTTCTAAATTCTAGCGAGAGCAAGCCGAGTCTATCCAGTCTTTCTTCATATACATGGTGGTCAAGACGTCTTTTGGCACATTGGTCTTCATCATTCGGAGTATTGAGCATGTTTAAGAAAGAGCTGCAGATGCTGGCCGAATCGAAGGTGGACAAAAGTGCTGGAGAAACTCAGCGGGTGCAGCAGCATCTATGGAGCGAAGGAAATAGGCAACGTTTCGGGCCGAAACCCTTCTTCAGACTGAGGGTTTCTGAAGAAGGGTTTTGGCCCGAAAAGTTGTCTATTTCCTTCGCTCCATAGATGCTGCTGCACCCGCTGAGTTTCTCCAGCACTTTTGTCTACCATAGAAGTTGGGAGGTCATGTTACTGTGGTACAAGACGTTGGTGAGGCCGCACTTTGTATTGTGTAGGAAGGAACTGCAGATGCTGGTTTAAATCGAAGATAGACACAACACACCGGAGTAATCTCTGGAACTCTCTGCCACAGAAGGTAGTTGAGGCCACAGTTCATTGGCTATATTTAAGAGGGAGTTAGATGTGGTTCTTGTGGCTAAAGGGATCAGGGGGTACGGAGAGAAGGCAGGTACAGGATACTGAGTTGGATGATCAGCCATGATCATATTGAATGGCGGTGCAGGCTCGAAGGGCCGAATGGCCTACTCCTGCACCTATTTTCTATGTCTATGTCTATGTTTCTTAACAAGAGGAGTTGAGTATAGGAGCAAAGAGGTCCTTCTGCAGTTGTACAGGACCCTAGTGAGACCACACCTGCACCTATTTTCTATGTTTCTATGTTTCTATGTAACTCAGCGGGACAGGCGGCATCGCTGGAGAGAAGGAACGGGTGACGTTTTCGGGCCGAGACCCTTCTTCAGACCGATCAGAGTATTTGTGCATTGTGTTCTGCCACACACTGATATTTTGCTGTGTCGGAAGGGAACTGTAGATACTTGGTTATACCGTAGACACAAAGTGCTGGAGTAAGTGGCCTGTCCCACTTGCCGACTTTTTCGCAACTGCCGGCGACTGTCATGGTCGTGGCAGGTCGCCGACAAACCGGCGAAAATCTACGTGATCCTGGCGCCAACCTACGACAGCTCCTACGCCAGGAGAAGTCAAGCTGCGCTCGTTGGCGTCAAACGCCACTGTCGCCGAAAATATTCTCAACGTGTTGAAAATTTAGCAGCGACCAGAAAGACGCTACGACTTTTTGCCCGACTGACGGAGACCACCGGGGAACATGTGGTGACAAATTAGTCGCCTCTAGTTGCCTAAAACGTGAGACAGGCCCTTAACCCAATAGCTCCGGCAGCATCTCTGGAGAAAAGGATTAGGTGATACAGAGGAGATTTACTAGAATGTTGCCTGGGTTTCAGCACCTAAGTTACAGAGAAAGGTTGAACAAGTTAGGTCTTTATTCTTTGGAGCGCAGAAGGTTAAGGGGGGACTTGATAGAGGTCTTTAAAATGATGAGAGGGATAGACAGAGTTGACGTGGATAAGCTTTTCCCATTGAGAGTAGGGAAGATTCAAACAAGAGGACATGATTTGAGAATTAAGGGACAAAAGTTTAGGGGCAACATGAGGGGGAACTTCTTTACTCAGAGAGTGGTAGCTGTGTGGAATGAGCTTCCAGTGGAAGTGGTGGAGGCAGGTTCGATTTTATCATTTAAAAATAAATTGGATGGTTATATGGACGGGAAAGGAATGGAGGGTTATGGTCTGAGTGCAGGTAGATGGGACTAGGGGAGAGTAAGTGTTCGGCACGGACTAGAAGGGCCGAGATGGCCTGACACGAAACATCACCCACTCCTCCTCTCCAGACGCTGACCTGTCCCGCTGAGTTACTCCGGTATTTTTGTGTCCACCTCCAATGGCATGAATGTTGATTTGTCTAACTTCAAGTCACCCTTGCATCCCCTCTCTCTCCGCCCCTCCCCCACCCAAGTCACACCAGCTTCTCGTTCACACCCAGCAAACAGCTGACAATGGGCCTGCTTCCTTTGTTAATATTGGGGGGGTTTTTTTGCACAATTTTCATTCATTTGCTCTGTATATCTCGACCTCACAACATCCCAAAATCTTGGGGCGCCGTGCGATCACCGGGCGCGTCTGCCTACGTCACCACGTCTTCCGTCGTGACGTGTAAATGATGCCGCGTAAATGACGCGCAAATGACACCTGTTACGACTCCCGAATGCAGGTACTTCAGAGCCGCGTAACACAAGGCAAAAACCAGGTTCAGGTTCAAAAAAATAGTTTTAATTATACAATGGAACACAAAATCTGAGTCTCCAAATCTGAGGAAGGACATTATTGCCATAGAGGGAGTGCAGAGAAGGTTCACCAGACTGATTCCTGGGATGTCAGGACTGTCTTATGAAGAAAGACTGGATAGACTTGGTTTATACTCTCTAGAATTTAGGAGATTGAGAGGGGATCTTATAGAAACCTACAAAATTCTTAAGGGGTTGGACAGGCTAGATGCAGGAAGATTGTTCCCGATGTTGGGGAAGTCCAGGACAAGGGGTCACAGCTTAAGGACAAGGGGGAAATCCTTTAAAACCGAGATGAGAAGAACTTTTTTCACACAGAGAGTGGTGAATCTCTGGAACTCTCTGCCGCAGAGGGTAGTTGAGGCCAGTTCATTGGCTATATGTGGCCCTTGTGGATAAGGGGATCAGAGGGTACGGAGAGAAGGCAGGTACGGGATACTGAGTTGGATGATTAGCCATGATCATATTGAATGGCGGTGCAGGCTCGAAGGGCCGAATGGCCTACTCCTGCACCTATTGTCTATGTTTCTATGTTTCTAAAACCCAAACCTGATTTAAACAACCCAGTCAGGGATATGGATGAACTGACAAACAAGTTAACAGTGCTCCAGCCAGTCATGTGATGGACCGTCGAACCGGAGACTCTAAAACTTGCCTAAAGAGATATAACCCTGAAACAAAATACACTAAGGTCAACCCTTATCCGTCCCAATTCAATATTTGGTACCAAGGAATGGTGAAAGTACACAAAGTTCTATGCCATGCGGCCAGGCCTCCCTCAGCCCACACCAGCAGTCTGCTCATCAGTCAGGGTCGATGACGAGGAGAGAGAATCCTGGGAAGCTCTGGTATTTAAGCTTCAGATGAGTCACCCGTCACCTGACACAACTTGGTACAGGAGCCTTTAACCCCTTGATTCCAGACTCACAGCCACGAGGCCTGTACTCGGAAGAGAAACAGTGAAAGGTAAGTGCATAGCATTCACCAGGAGGGGGAAGCGCCTAACAACACCCAAGTGGGACAGGCCCTTTAGACTGAAAGATAGATATTACCCTGGTGCCTGTTAAACCCCTAAGCACTGGCATGCTGATCAACCTCGTCTCCACAAATTGAATCATCCCGCCCTTTCTACCAACCCCTGTCGTTATGTCCCCTCTCCCCCTGTCCACTGACTAGTTCTTGCCTTACAATAGAGTGGCTAACAACCCAAGCAATGAAAGGCAGGAACACAACAATGCTGGAGAAACTCAGCGGGTGCAGCAGCATCTATGGAGCGAAGGAAATAGGCAACGTTTCGTGCCGAAACGTTGCCTATTTCCTTCGCTCCATAGATGCTGCTGCACCCGCTGAGTTTCTCCAGCATTTTCTGTCTACCTTCGATTTTCCAGCATCTGCAGTTCCTTCTTAAACAATGAATGGCAGGGTGCTGGACTGATGTACCACCCAGTTCATTGGAGGTCAACTGGCATTTAAGAGGGTGATATAAGGGCGAGAGTTGTGAGTCTGGGGAATTTTCTGCCAGTATTCTGCCAGGCCGGTACTTTCACGACAGAGCTGAACAGGGCTCTTAAAGATAGCGGAGTCAGGGGATATTGGGTTCCCGAGGTGTTGGGGAAGTCCAGAACTAGGGGTCACACAGTTTAAGGATAAGGGGGAAGTCTTTTAGGACCAAGATGAGAAAAACTTTTTTCACACAGAGAGTGGTGACTCTGTGGGATTCTCTGCCACAGAAGGTAGTTGAGGCCACAGTTCATTGGCTATATTTAAGAGGGAGTTAGATGTGGCCCTTGTGGCTAAAGGGATCAGGGGGTATGGAGAGAAGGCAGGTACAGGATACTGAGTTGGATGATCAGCCATGATCATATTGAATGCCGGTGCAGGCTCGAAGGGCCGAATGGCCTACTATTTACTATGTTTCCATGTTTCTATGTTTGGCAGCACTGGGCCTGTACTCGCTGGGGTTCAGAAGGATGAATGGGGTACCTCGTTGAAATTTACCGAATAGTGAAAGGCTTGGATAGAATGGATGTGACAATAAACAATAGAGACAATAGGTGCAGGAGTAGGCCATTCAGCCCTTCGAGCCAGCACCGCCATTCAATAGCTGATCATCCCCAATCAGTACCCCGTTCCTACCCCTGCACCTATTTTCTATGTTTCTATGTTTCTTTGTCACCTGACATTTAAGAGGACGATATTAAGGGTGAGAGTTGTGAGTCTGTGGAATTCTCTGCGGTGGAGGCCGGTACTTGCAAGAGAGAGCTAGATAGGGCTCTTAAAGATAGCGGAGTCAGGGGATACGGGGAGAAGGCAGGAACGGGGTACTGATTGTGGTGGATCAGCCATGATCACATCGAATGGCGGTGCTGGCTCGAGTGGCCGAATGACCTACCCCTGCACCTATTGTCTATTGTCTAATTAGCGGCGAACATTCATAGGTTGCTGTACAAAGTCAGCGGGTGAGGCAGCATCTCTGGAGAGAAGGAATGGGCGACATTTTTGGTTGAGACCCTTCTTCAGACTTCCCGCGGACTAGTTAGCAGGCAACGAAAAGCTTTTCACTGTGGAGTAATATCAGTTGGGCAGGAGGAACGAGAGCTGGTTTGTGTCAGTGATGTTAATCGAATACAAAGGTCCCAGAAAAACTAGTTCACAGAGGCAGCCTCTCGACACACCAGGCCTCTATTCAGATTAAATCGAGTAGTTATTGCCTGAAGGACTCCTGCTTTTAATATAATGGCATCTCTGTTGTGCCTGTGTGTTCCCAGCGAAGATGTGTGCATTAACTTGAAGCCCTAATTAAATCTAGGAAACAGGTTTAGCTCCCTGCATTATGCAGCCTAGGGCACTAGGCCTCATTTAGAAGCAGGTGTTTCTTTGTCCGCCTCTGGTGCTTAAAGGCATCATCGAGCCACCCGGCGTGGAAACAGGCTCCCTCGTCCCAACTTGGCCCACGCGGGTCACGGGGAGAACGTACAAACGCCGTACAGGCAGCGCCCGTAGCCGGGGATGAACCCGGGTCCGTGCAGCTTTAAGGCAGCATCTCTACCACTGTGGCACCGTGCCACCATCGCCCTCCCTTCCACACCCTACTCAATGCCAGCAAAACCTACATGCAAATGAGCATTTGCTCTCGATTTGCATCGGTTTTGATTAACGTGACTCAGATGCAACAATCGGAATTAATAGCCTCAGTACAAAGGCTGGCAAATTGTGTGTGTGTGTGTGTGTCTCTCTCTCTCTCTCCGTGTTGCGAGTTCTACACTCTTGTGGTTGGCAATATTCTTCCTTCCAGGAGACCATATCTCTATGACATTAATTGTTATTGTTTTGTGATCATAGAAACATAGAAAATAGGTGCAGGAGTAGGCCATTCAGCCCTTCGAGCCTGCACCGCCATTCAATATGATCATGGCTGATCATCCAACTCAGTATCCTGTACCTGCCTTCTCTCCATACCCCCTGATCCCTTTAGCCACAAAGGGCCACATCTAACTCCTTCTTAAATATAGCCAATGTACTGTGGCCTCAACTACCTTCTGTGGCAGAGTATTCCACAGATTCACCACCCTCTGTGTGAAAAATGTTATTCTCATCCCGGTCCTAAAAGATTTCCCCCTTATCCTTAAACTGTGACCTCTAGTTCCGGACTTCCCCAACATCGGGAACCCAATATCCCCTGACTCCGCTATCTTTAAGAGCACTGTCCTAAATGATTTCTCCCTTATCCTTAAACTGTGACCCCTTGTTCTGGACTTCCCCAACATTGGGAACAATCTTCCTGCATCTAGCCTGTCCAACCTCATAAGAATTTTGTAAGTTTCTATAAGATCCCCCCTCAATCTTCTAAATTCTAGCGAGTACAAGCCGAGTCTATCCAGTCTTTCTTCATATGAAAGTCCTGCCATCTCAGGAATCAGTCTGGTGAACCTTCTCTGTACTCCCTCTATGGCAAGAATGTCTTTCCTCAGATTAGGATCATGTGTTGTCTTTTAGACACAAAATGCTGGAGTAACTCAGCGGGAGAGGCAGCATCGCTGGAGAGAAGGAATGGGCGACGTTTCGGGTCGAGACCCTTCTTCAGACTTCGCGCTGACTAGTTATAGTCGTTCATAGCCAAAGGATTTGAGTATAGGAGCAGGGAGGTTCTACTGCAGTTGTACAGGGTCTTGGTGAGACCACACCTGGGGTATTGCGTACAGTTTTGGTCTCTTAATCTGAGGAAGGACATTCTTGCCATAGAGGGAGTACAGAGAAGGTTCACCAGACTGATTCCTGGGATGGCAGGACTTTCATATGAAGAAAGACTGGATAGACTTGGCTAGAATTTAGAAGATTGAGGGGGGGATCTTATAGAAACGTACAAAATTCTTAAGGGGTTGGACAGGCTAGATGCAGGAAGATTATTCCCAATGTTGGGGAAGTCCAGGACAAGGGGTCACAGTTTAAGGATAAAGGAGAAATCTTTTAGGACTGAGATGAGAAAAACATTTTTCTACACAGAGTGGTGAATCTGTGGAATTTGTATTGTGTAGAAAGGAACTGCAGATACTGGTTTAAATCGAAGATAGACACAACATGCCGGAATAATCTCTGGAACTCTCTGCCACAGAAGGTAGTTGAGGCCACAGTTCATTGGCTATATTTCAGAGGGAGTTAGATGTGGCCCTTGTGGCTAAAGGGATCAGGGGGTATGGAGAGAAGGCAGGTACAGGATACTGAGTTGGATGATCAGCCATGATCATATTGAATGGCGGTGCAGGCTCGAAGGGCCGAATGGCCTACTCCTGCACCTAATTTCTATGTTTCTATATATGTGACAGATTGTGTCTTATGAATCTAGGTTTGACTCCTATTTTCTATGTTTCTATATTCAATCCCGTGCCCTGCGTGGGTTTTCTCCGGGTGCTCCAGTTTCCTCTCGCACTCCAAAGACGTGAAGGTTTGTCGGCCAATTGTCCTTGGTAAATATTGTAAATAGTCTCCAGTTTGTGTAGGGTGGTGCTAGTGTGGACGGGGTGATCGAAGGGCTGAGATTCAGATATTTTTTGCTGAACACAGTGGTTCAAGAGATTCAAGATTCAAGATTCAAGAGATGTTATTGTCATGTGTCCCAGATAGGACAATGAAATTCTTGCTTTGCTTCAGCACAGCAGAACATAGTAGGCATGAATAAATACAGAACAGAACCGTGCGACAAAATTACGATCAGGAACACACTGCCTGAAAAAGAGGCGTTGACAAATTAAATGGGAGTTTTCAAAAATAAATTAGACGATTATTTAAATTGAAAACAATTACAGATTTACAAAGGAGAGGAGAATAATTAGAACGTTTCTTCAAAGGACTCTGAAACTGCCCGATTCTCCCAAAGGCAAACATCCCAGAGTGATGAATCAGTGTAAAAGTATCACCATGGCATTGTAGAACATTGAAGAGTACAGAGTCGACACATGGAACTGCAGATGCTGGTTTAACACAGAGAAAACACACAGGGCTGGAGTAACTTAATGGTGCAGGCAGCATCTCTGGAAGGCAGAGATACGAAACATAGAAAATAGGTGCAGGAGTAGGCCTTCGAGCCTGCACCGCCATTCAATATGAGCATGGCTGATCATCCAACTCAGTATCCTGTACCTGCCTTCTCTCCATACCCCCTGATCCCTTTAGCCACAAGGGCCACATCTAACTCCCTCTTAAATATAGCCAATGAACTGTGGCCTCAACTACCTTCTGTGGCAGAGAATTCCACAGATTCACCACTCTCCCTTTCTCCCTCCTCACTCCCTATTTCCCCTCACTCTCTCGCCTCTCACCCCACTCCCTTTCTCCCCTCCCCTCGCCCTCCCCCTCCCCCCTTACGCCCCCTCTCCCCCCCTCTCTCTCTCTCTCCCCCTCTCTACCTCTCTCTCTCTTTCCCTCTCTTTCTCTCTCTCTCTCCCACCCCCTCCCTGACACTCCTTGCATCCACACTCTGTCCCTCTCTCTGATCCTACACTAGCTCCATCTCTTCCCCCTCTCCCACCCTCTTGTCTGCTTCACAATCACCCTCTCTTTTCCCTTACTCACCACCTTGACCCTCACCCTATCCACCTCTCCCATCACACAGCAACAATCTACCACGCTCAGCCCAGTATCAGTTGAGTCTATTGTCCCGTGTACCGAGGTACAGTGAACAGCTTTTGTTGCGTGCTATCCAGTCAGCGGAAAGACAATACATGATTACAATCGGGCCATTCACAGTGTACAGAAACATAGACAATAGGTGCAGGAGTAGGCCATTCGGCCCTTCGAGCCTGCACCGCCATTCAATATGATCATGGCTGATCATCCAACTCAGTATCCTGTACCTGCCTTCTCTCCATATTCCCTGATCCCTTTAGCCACAAGGGCCACATCTAACTCCCTCTTAAATATAGCCAATGAACTGTGGCCTCAACCACCCTCTGTGGCAGAGAATTCCACAGATTCACCACTCTCTGTGTGAAAGAAAATGTTCTCATCTCGGTCTTAAAAGACTTCCCCCTTATCCTCAAACTGTGACCCTTTGTTCTGGACTTCCCCCAACATCGGGAACAATCTTCCTGCATCTAGCCTGTCCAACCCCTGAAGAATTTTGTAAGTTTCTATAAGATCCCCCCTTCAATCTTCTAAATTCTAGCGAGTACAAGCCGAGTCTATCCAGTCTTTCTTCATACGAAAGTCCTGCCATCCCAGGAATCAGTCTGGTGAACCTTCTCTGTACTCCCTCTATGGCAAGAATGTCTTTCCTCAGATTAGGAGACCAAAACTGTACGCAATACTCCAGGTGTGGCCTCACCAAGACCCTGTACAACTGCAGTAGAACCTCCCTGCTCCTGTACTCAAAGGTAGGTGGCGCATCGGGTCTAGAAACTTCTTGAGACCCAGGATTCGGGTTGGGCCCCATCTCCCCAATCTTCGCTGATCCATGTTTCGAGATACAGCACGGGAAACAGGCCCTTCGGCCCATCGGGTCTGTGCCGGCCAGCAATCCCTTCACATTAACACCCACTAGGGATAGTTTTTACATTTACTCCAAGCCAATTAACCTACAAACCTAAATGTGGGAAGGAAACCGAGGATCTCGGAGAAAACCCACGCAGGTCACGGGGAGAACGTGGATATTACATCAGGGCCGCTCTCTGGTTGTGGTTGGGTGGTTCAGTTGCCTGATAACAGCTGGGAAGAAACTGTCCCGGAATCTGGAGGTGTGTGCGTTTTCACACTTCTGTACCTTTTGCCAGATGGGAGAGGGGGGAGGAGGGTGTGGCCCGGATGCGACTGGTCCTTGATGATGCTGCTGGCCTTGCCGAGGCAGCGTGAGGTGTAGATGGAGTCAATAGAAGGGACAAGGGTCTCGACCCGAAAACATCACACATTCCTTCCATCCAGAGATGCTGCCTGTCCTGCTGAGTTACTCCTGAATTTTGCGTCTATCTTCGGAAGGGAGGAAGCTCTGGGCTGCGTCCACAACTTTTTCCCCTCCCATCCCCGAGGGAGTGCAGCGTTGGTTCACCAGGTTAATTCCCGGGATGGAAGGACTGACATATGATGAAAGAAAATGGATCGACTCGGCTTGTACTCACAGGAATTTAGAAGAATTCATAACAAGAGGATTTCAGTATAGGAGTAAAGAGGTTCTTCTGCAGTTCTATAGGGCTCTGGTGAGACCACATCTGGAGTATTGTGTACAGTTTTGGTCTCCTAATTTGAGGAACGACGTCCTTGTGATTGAGGCAGTGCAGCGTAGGTTCACGAGATTGATCCCTGGGATGGCGGGACTGTCATATGACTAGGCTTGTATTCACTGGAGTTTAGCAGGATGAGGGGATATCTTATAGAAACATATAAAATTATAAAAGGACTGGACAAGCTACATGCAGGAAAAATGTTCCCAATGTTGGGCGAGTCCAGAACCAGGGGCCACACAGTCTTAGAATAAAGAGGAGGTCATTTAAGACTGAGGTCAGAAAAAAACATTTTCACCCAGAGAGTTGTGAATTTATGGAATTACCCTGCCACAGAGGGCAGTGGAGGCCAAGTCACTGGATGGATTTAAGAGAGAGTTAGATAGAGCTCTAGGGGCTAATGGAGTCAAGGGATATGGGGAGAAGGCAGGCACGGGTTATTGATTGGGGACGATCAGCCATGATCACAGTGAATGGCGGTGCTGGCTCGAAGGGCCGAATGGCCTCCTCCTGCACCTATTTTCTATGTTTCTATGAGAGGGGATCTTATAGAAACATATAAAATTCATAAGGGATTGGACAGGCTAGATGCAGGGATGAAATGTCCCCGATGTGGGGGAGTCCAGAACCAGGGGTCACACAGTTTAAGAATAAGGGATAGGCCATTTAGGACTGAGATGAGGAAAAACCTTTTCACCCAGAGAATTGTGAATCTGTGGAATTCTCTGCCACAGATGACAGTGGAGGCCAATTCACTGGATGTTTTCAAGAGAGAGTTAGATAGAGCTCTTAGAGCTAACGGAATCAAGTTATATGGGGAGAAAGCAGGAACGGGGTATGATTCTGGATGATCAGCCATGGTCATATGATGATCATATTGAATGGCGGTGCTGGCTGGAAGGGCCGAATGGCCTACTCCATGCACCTATTTTTTATGTTTCCATGACTTCAGAAGATAGACACAAAATGCTGGATTACATAGAAACATTGAAACATAGAAAATAGGTGCAGGAGTAGGCCATTCGGCCCTTCGAGCCTGCACCGCCATTCGATATGATCATGGCTGATCATCCAACTCAGTATCCTGTACCTGCCTTCTCTCCATACCCCCTGATCCCTTTAGCCACAAGGGCCACTTCTAACTCTTAAATATAGCCAATGAACTGTGGCCTCAACTACCTTCTGTGGCAGAGAATTCCACAGATTCACCACTCTCTGCGTGAAAAATGTTTTTCTCATCTCGGTCCTGAAAGATTTCTCCCTTTTATCCTTAAACTGTGTGACCCCTTGTCCTGGACTTCCCGCAACATCGGGGAACAATCTTCCTGCATCCAGCCTGTCCAACCCCCCTTAAGAATTTTGTACGTTTCTATTAACTCAGCGGGACAGGCAGCATCTCTGGAGAGAAGGAGTGGGTGACGTTTCGGGTCGAGACCCTTCTTCCGCCACTCCAGCTGTTGGTGGCAGAGAGCGGGAACATCTGTCCAGCGAACCTCCCGACAACCGGGAGCAAGCAGGAAGCCGGGGAGCCGTGTTGCGAGCATCTGCTGCAGGAAGTGTGCGTGGTCAGATCGCATTTAATCTTTCCAAACTAAAATTGAATAGAGCACAAGTCAAGGTGCAGGATGCAGGGAGCCGCTGTGTGCCGGGGAGATAATTGTTAAAGTGACATTAAGGTTAATGGTTAACTTTAAGCACACGATAATAGGGCAGTCAAATGCACCGCCCCATATGTTACCTGTCGCCATGCAAACGATGCTTGTGAAGGCAAACAGACGCCTGCAAAGCACTAATGGTGCTAGGCGAAGACTCGCGTACACACTGTAAATTGGGTAAACTGATCAAACTGCACTACATACTCCAGTTACGTTTTGCCTGCTGGTCGAGTTGCTGCCTCACAGCGCCAGAGACCCGGGTTCCATCCCGACCACGGGCGCTTGCTTGTCCGTGCGGAGTTTGTATTGTATTCTTTGTATTGTATTGTATTGTATTCAAATTTATCGTCATTGTCTCAATTTGAGACAACGAAATGAATTTCCCTTTACAGTCAGTATCATATAACCATATAACAATTACAGCACAGAAACAGGCCATCTCGACCCTTCTAGTCCGTGCCGAACACATAATCTCCCCTAGTCCCATACACCTGCACTCGGACCATAACTCTCCATTCCCTTCCCATCCATATAACTATCCAATTTATTTTTAAATGATAAAAACGAACCTGCCTCCACCACCTTCACTGGAAGCTCATTCCACACAGCTACCACTCTCTGAGTAAAGAAGTTCCCCCTCATGTTACCCCTAAACTTCAGTCCCTTAATTCTCATGTCATGTCCCCTTGTTTGAATCTTCCCTACTCTCAGTGGGAAAAGCTTTTCCACGTCAACTCTGTCTATCCCTCTCATCATTTTAAAAACCTCTATCAAGTCCCCCCTTAACCTTCTGCGCTCCAAAGAATAAAGCCCTAACTTGTTCAACCTTTCTCTGTAACTTAGTTGCTGAAACCCAGGCAACATTCTAGTAAATCTCCTCTGTACTCTCTCTATTTTGTTGACATCCTTCCTATAATTAGGCGACCAAAACTGTACACCATACTATCATAAAAAAAATCACAAAAAATAAATACATAATAAATAAATAATAAAACATATTAAAAATCGAATTGAAATTGAATTTTTAAAAAAAGCACAAACACAGAAAGTCCACGACACAACATAACATAAATGGCAGCAAGGTGAGGATGGCACCATAGTCCAGCCCAGCCTCCCCTCCGTGTTCATCCGTGGTCGGGGCCTTCCGAGCACCCGCAGTCGCCGCCTCTGGGTGGCCCGATGTTCAGGCCCCCACGCCGGGCTGGTGGAACGCCGACGCCGTCGTTGTGTGCTCTCCCCGTCACCTGCGTTGGTTTTCTCCGGGATCTCCGATTTCCTCCCACGCTCCAAAGATCTGCAGGTTTGTAGGTTACATAGGCAGCTTCTCTGGAGAAAAGGAATGAGTGATGTTTCGGGTTGAGACCGTGTGTGTGTGTGTGTGTATGTGTATTGATATAGTATTTATAGAAACATAGAAACATAGACAATAGGTGCAGGAGTAGGCCATTCGGCCCTTCGAGCCTGCACTGCCATTCTATATGACTATGTGATCATGGCTGATCTTCCAACTCAGTATCCCGTACCTGCCTTCTCTCCATACCCTCTGATCCCCTTAGCCACAAGGGCCAAGGTTAATTTGGCTCACTACGAAACGTACAAATTATCCCCCCAGTGTCGGGTCGTGTTAATGCCCCTGTCCCACTTTGGAAACGCTGGACGGAAACGTCTGGGGACTTTGCGCCCCACACGAGGTTTCCGTGCGGTTCCCGGAGGTTTTCGTCAGTCTCGCTACCTGCTTCCACTACCTGCAACCCCCGGCAACCACCTGCGACCTCCGGGAAACCGCACGGAAACCTTGGGTGGGGCGCAAAGTCTCCAGAGGTTTCCGTTCGGGTTTCCTAAGTGTGACAGGGTCATTAGCGTGCGGGGATCGCTGGTCGGCGCGGACTCGTTGGTCCGAAGTTTCCTGTTTCCGCGCTGTACCTCTAAACTAAACTAAACTAGTACAGCCACCAGAGACCCGGGTTCGATCCCGACTACGGGTGCTGTCCGTGTGGAGTTTGCACGTTCTCACTGTGACCGCGTGGGTTTCCTCCGGATGCTCCGGTTTCCTCCCACATCCCAAAGATGCGCGGGTTTGCAGATTAACCGGCCCTCTGTAACTTGTCCCCTAGTGTACAGGGGATGGGCATGCCAGAGCATGGGATAACATGGAACCAGTGGGAATGGGTGATCGAAGCTGGCATGGACTCGGTGGGCCGAAGGGCCTGTTTTCATGCTGCATCTTTCAATCAAACAATTCAACTTGCTTTAGTTTGGTTTAGTTTTAGACGTACAGCACGGAAACAGGCCCTTTGGCCCGACCAGTTAATCCCCGCACATTTAAGGACCTGTCCCACGAGCATGCGACTCCATGCGGCGAGCGCGACCTAACGTGGTCACTTGAGCCGTACGGCCTCGCGGGGCCGGTCCCACTTCGATCGCCGAGCCGTATGGAGTTGTGCGGAGCGGGTCCCGACATCGCGCGGGGCTCCGAAAAACTGACACTGTCCAAAAATTCCGCGCGGCAACGGCCTGCCGGCCCGCAGCCGCATTGAGGCCGTACGCAGCGTCTCGACGGGTGTGCGCAGCGTCTGGACGGCGTACATCTAGCGCGAACTTCCCGCGGACTTCGCTCGAACTTCACGTCAACTCGTACGGGATCACTCGACGTCCGCACGGCCCCCGCTTCCAGTTTGGTCGCGTTCACCGCATGCAGGAGCAGGCGCACGCTCGTGGGACCGGCCCTTAACACTATCCCAAATACACTAAGGTCAATATTTCTTTACATTTACACCAACCTACAAACCTGGGCGTCTTTGGAGTGCGGGAGGAAACCGAAGTTATCGGAGAAAATCCACGCAGGTCACGGGGAGAACGTGCAAACTCCGTACAGGCAGCGCACGTAGCCGGGATTAAACCCGGGTCTCTGGTGCAGTAAGCGCGGTAAGGCAGCAACTCTACCGCTGCGCCACGCTGCTGCCGCTTTGCATTCAGAGTCATGGAGTCAAACCTAGATTCATAAGACACAATCTGTCACATATATAGAAACATAGAAATTAAATGCAGGAGTAGGCCATTCGGCCCTTCGAGCCTGCACCGCCATTCAATATGATCATGGCTGATCATCCAACTCAGTATCCTGTACCTGCCTTCTCTCCATACCCCCTGATCCCCTTAGCCACAAGGGCCACATCTAACTCCCTCTTAAATATAGCCAATGAACTGTGGCCTCAACTACCTTCTGTGGCAGAGAATTCCAGAGATTCACCACTCTCTGTGTGAAAAAATTTTCTCATCTCGGCCCTAAAAGATTTTTCCCTTATCCTTAAACTGTGACCCCTTGTTCTGGACTTCCCCAACATCGGGAGCAATCTTCCTGCATCTAGCCTGTCCAACCCCTTAAGAATTTTGTAAGTTTCTATAAGATCCCCTCTCAGTCTCCTAAATTCTAGAGAGTATAAACCAAGTCTATCCAGTCTTTCTTCATGTTTCAAGACTTGTGGAAGGCCAAGTCAATGGAGCATGTTGGTCGGTGTGGGCAAGTTGGGCCAAAGGGCCTGTTTCCACACTCTATGTCTCTGCAACTCTACGACTGAATGACTGAAATTCTGCTCCCATATATTCTGGTCTTACGACCAAATGCTGCTGGAAGGTTCAGAACAAACTGTGGTCTTCCAGAATAAGCCATAGAGGGAGTGCAGAGACGGTTCACCAGACTGATTCCTGGGATGTCAGGACTGTCTTATGAAGAAAGACTGGATAGACTTGGTTTATACTCTCTAGAATTTAGGAGATTGAGAGGGAATCTTATAGAAACTTACAAAATTCTTAAGGGGTTGGACAGGCTAGATGCAGGAAGATTGTTCCCGATGTTAGGGAAGTCCAGGACAAGGGGTCACAGCTTAAGGATAAAGGGGAAATCCTTTAAAACCGAGATGAGAAGAACTTTTTTCACGCAGAGAGTGGTGAATCTCTGGAACTCTCTGCCACAGAGGGTAGTTGAGGCCAGTTCATTGGCTATATTTAAGAGGGAGTTAGATGTGGCCCTTGTGGCTAAGGGGATCAGGGGGTATGGGGAGAAGGCAGGTATGGGATACTGAGTTGGATGATCAGCCATGATCACATTGAATGGCGGTGCAGGCTCGAAGGGCCGAATGGCCTACTCCTGCACCTAATTTCTATGTTTCTATGTTTCTAATAAGGAGATGGCCAAGTTCCATGGTTCTTTGTACACTGAGCTACACACTGAAGCTTGGTACCACCACCACAAGGGTCCATGAGAAAAGACCTACAGCCTAAGATCCCCCCCCTCCTCACACAACATCTATGATTCTACAGCATGTCTTTAGACATTTACTGTGGACTTTAGAGATGCAGTTTCTGCCCACCGAGTCCGTGCCGACCAGCGATCGCACCGTACATTAGCGCTACCCCACACACACTCTGGACAATGTACAATTTTACCGAAGCCAATTACAATAACAATACGGTTTTATTTGTCACCTTGCACATAAAGTGCAAGTGAAATGAATTTGCCAGCAGCGGGTACAATGATAAGGAACACACAAAAACACACAATAAAGATTTAACACAAACATCCACCACAGCATTCATCACTGCGATGGAAGGCGCAACATTTGGCCAGTCCTCCTCCATTTTCCCCCGTGGTAGGGACCTCAACCCTCCGCAGCCGTTGCTGCGGGTGTCCAGATGGTAAAAGGACAAGGTACAAGTCCAGGTAAGTCCAGAGTCGGCTCTTCCCCACCGGAGACCGCGGCTTCAGGTTGGTGTAGGCCGCAGGCCGGCGGTCGAAGATTTAAAGTTCCCGCCGCGCCGCAGACAGAAGCACCGCAGACCGCAGGGCCGACGGTCGAAGCTCCCCTCCAGGGGTGATGGTAAGTCCACGCCGGGCCCGCGGTAGAAGTTGGCCGCGGGCCGGCAGCGGTGGCTCCTTCTTCCCCCCGGGTCCCCCACGAGGGGCTGGCCAAACTAGATGCAGGAAAAATGTTCCCAACATTGGGCGAGTCCAGAACCAGGGGACACACAGTCTCAGAATAAAGGGGGGAGGTCATTTAAGACTGAGGTGAGAAAAAACTTTTTCACCCAGAGAGTTGGGAATTTGTGGAACTCCCTGCCACAGAGGGCAGTGGAGGCCACAGTCACTGGATGGATTTAAGAGAGAGTTAGATAGAGCTCTAGGGGCTAGTGGAGTCAAGGGATATGGGGAGAAGGCAGGCACGGGTTATTGATAGGGGATGATCAGCCATGATCACAATGAATGGCGGTGCTGGCTCGAAAGGGCCAAATGGCCTCCTCCTGCACCTATTTTCTATGTTTCTATGAGGGGGGATCTTATAGAAACATATAAAATACTTAAGGGATTGGTCAGGCTAGATGCAGGGGAAACGTACCCGATGTGGGGGGAGTCCAGAACCAGGGGTCACAGTTAAAGGGGTAGGCCTTTTATTTTTAAGATGTTTTATTATCTATCTATCTATTTATTTATTTATTTATTTATTTATCCATCTATCCATGTATTTATTTATTTATTTATTCATTTATTTATACCCTCGTCTATTCATTCATCTATTTATTTATCTATTTATTTATCTATCTATCTATCTATTTATTTATTTATTTATTTATTTATTTATTTATTTATCTGCCTGTTTATTTATTTATTTATTTATTTATCTGTTTGTTTATTTATTTATTTATTTATTTATTTATTTTTAAGACTTTTTTTTTATGATACTGCCTGTAAGGGAAATTCATTTCGTTGTCTCAAATTGAGACAATGACAATAAATTTGAATACAATACAATACAATACAATACAAGGCCATTTAGGACTGAGATGAGGAAAACCCTTTTCACCCAGAGTGGTGCCTTCTTCTCCTCCCTGGTTCCCCCTCGAGGGATCCCGGGCTGTAGACGGCTTCAGGCTGCCGTGCCGGCGAAACAAACCGAAACAGAATTAACCGACAAACCTGCACGTCTTTGGAGCGTGGGAGGAAACCAGGGCACCCGGAGAGAAAACCCACGCGGTCAAGTCAAGTCAAGTCAAGTCAAGTTTATTTGTCACATACACATACGAGATGTGCAGTGAAATGAAAGTGGCAATGCTCGCGGACTTTTGTGCAAAAGACAAACAACAAAACAACCAAACAAATTATAAACACAATCATAACACACATATTCTTTTACATAATAAATAATAGAAGGAAAAACGTTCTGTAGAGTTAGTCCCTGGTGAGAAAGGCGTTTACAGTCCGAATTGCCTCTGGGAAGAAACTCCTTCTCAACCTCTCCGTTCTCACAGCATGGCAACGGAGGCGTTTGCCTGACCGTAGCAGCTGGAACAGTCCGTTGCAGGGGTGGAAGAGGTCTCTCATGATTTTGTTTGCTCTGGAGTTGCACCTCCTGTTGTATAGTTCCTGCAGGGGCAACGTGCAAACTCCACAGGGAGAACGTACAAACTCCGTACTAGACAGCACCCGGAGTCAGGATCGAACCAGGGTCTCTGGCGCTGTGAGGGAGCAACTCTACCCCTGCTCCACCGTGCCTTGGTGACTTTGTTGTGGTGCTGGGCCCTCCCTGTGTAACTCTGATCTCGCTGGTGAAAGGATTACAGGAGGAACGTTAAAAGTGTTGACATATTGTAACAGAATGCATTTAATGACATAGCCCAACGATATTGACTGCATATATAATTACTGAGGTATATTTTTAGAAAATGAAATCTGATCAGTGTTTGGGGTTGGATGTGAACTGGCTGTAATTAACACGATGATTACTTTTCAATGTAATTTAATACACCCTCGAGTGCTTCGGGTCATTGTTGTAAGCACTACAATGTTGTAGTTCAAACAGGTTATCCCTTCTGAATATCTGCACCTCACACAGTCATACAGTGTGGAAACAGGCCCTTTGGCCCAACTTGCCCACACCAACCAACATGCCCCATCTAGTTGTACAACTTGGTGAGACCACACCAAGTATTGCGAGTATTGCGACCAGTTTTGGTCTCCAAATCTGAGGAAGGACATTATTGCCATAGAGGGAGTGCAGAGAAGGTTCACCAGACTGATTCCTGGGATGTCAGGGCTGTCTTATGAAGAAAGACTGGATAGACTTGGTTTATACTCTCTAGAATTTAGGAGATTGAGAGGGGATCTTATAGAAACTTACAAAATTCTTAAGGGGGTGGACAGGCTAGATGCAGGAAATTGTTCCCGATGTTAGGGAAGTCCCCAGGACACGGGGTCACCTACTTAAGGATAAAGGGGAAATCCTTTAAAACCGAGATGAGATTTTATACATTTTTAAACTCACGCAGAGAGTGGTGAATCTCTGGAACTCTCTGCCACAGAGGGTAGTTGAGGCCAGTTCATTGGCTATATTTAAGAGGGAGAGAGAGATGAGGAGATTGTGGCTAAGGGGATCAGGGGGGTTGGAGACAAGGCAGGTACGGGATACTGAGTTGGATGATCAGCCATGATCATATTGATTGGCGGTGCAGGCTCGAAGGGCCGAATGGCCTACCTGATAGCACCTCTTTCTATGTTGAGATGTTTAGATCTACATTGATGTGGACAACCTTTTCCGTTTGGCCCATATCCCTCTAAAACCCACCCTATCATGCACCTGTCTCAATGTTTCTTCAAAGTTGCGATAGTCCCAGCCTCAACTTCCTCTCAGAGAGGCAGCGGTGTTCCATATGCCCCCACCCCATACTGTGTGAAAAGGTTACCCCTCGGATTCCAATTAAATCTTTCTCCCCTTTACCCTAAACATATGTCCCCAGGTTCACGACTCCCCTACTCTGGGCAAGAGACTCTGTGCATCTACCCGATCTATTTATTTTATACATTTTGTAAACTCGTTCCATAAGTTCGTAAGTGACAGGAACAGAATTAGGCTATTCGGCCCATCAAGTCTTGCCCCTTCACCTTAAACCTATGTCCTCGGGCTCTCGATTCCCCAATACTGGACAAGAGACTCTGTACATTTACCCGATCTATTCCTCTCATGATTTTGTACACCTCTATAAGATCATCCCTCATCCTCCTGCGCTCCAAGGAATGAGGCTCCGGCCTCAATAAAAACTCCTTCCTCATTCATAAAAAGCAGCAGGGTCTCTCAGCGATCGTATACGATGGGGGGGGGGGGGGGGGGGGGGGGGGGCACGGTGGCGCAGCGGTAGAGTTGCTGCCTCACAGCGCCAGAGACCCGGGTTCGATCCTGACTGCGGGTGCTGTCTGTACGGAGTTTGTACATTCTCCCTGTGACCGCGTGGGTTTTCTCCGGGCGCTCCGGTTTCCTCCCGCGCTCCAAAGACGGGTTTGAATGTTCATTGGCTCCGGTAAAATCGTAAATCGGCCCTAGTGTGCGCAGCATAGTGCTAGTGTAGCGGGCGATCACTGGTCAGTGCAGACTCGATGGGCCAAAGGGCCTGTTACCTCTAAAGCCTCAACTCTCCCACTGCAAAACCATGCCGCCCCACTTATTTCTTTGGATGACAGATTTTATAGACTTGTTTTGCACTAAGGTGCAGCAGGCAGTGAAGAAAGCGAATGGTATGTTAGCATTCATAGCAAAAGGATTTGAGTACAGGAGCAGGGAGGTTCTACTGCAGTTGTACAGGGTCTTGGTGAGACCACATCTGGAGTATTGCGTACAGTTTTGGTCTCCTAACCTGAGGAAAGACATTCGGGCCGTAGAGGGAGTACAGAGAAGGTTCACCAGACTGATTCCTGGGATGGCAGGACTTTCATATGAAGAAAGACTGGATAGACTCGGCTTGTACTCGCTAGAATTTAGAAGATTGAGGGGGGATCTTATAGAAACTCACAAAATTCTTAAGGGGTTGGACAGGCTAGATGCAGGAAGATTGTTCCCGATGTTGGGGAAGTCCAGAACAAGGGGTCACACAGTTTAAGGATAAGGGGGAAATCTTTTAGGACCAAGATGAGAAAAACATTTTTCACCCAGAGAGTGTTGAATCTCTGGAATTCTCTGCCACAGAAGGTAGTTGAGGCCACAGTTCATTGGCGATATTTAAGAGGGAGTTAGATGTGGCCCTTGTGGCTAAAGGGGTCAGGGGGTATGGAGAGAAGGCAGGTACAGGATACTGAGTTGGATGATCAGCCATGATCATATTGAATGGCGGTGCAGGCTCGAAGGGCCGAATGCCCTACTCCTGCACCTATTGTCTATGTTTCTATGTTTCTCCTACACAGGATACTGAGTTGGATGATCAACCATGATCATATTGAATGGCGGTGCAGGCTCGAAGGGCCGAATGGCCTACTCCTGCACCTATTGTCTATGTTTCTATGTTTCTAATGCGCTGTTTTTTTGCACAATCATTTGTTTTGTTTTTTTAATGTCTTTTTAATTGTGTTTGGCGCTAATATCTAGGTTTTTTTTTCATTGACGTTTGCCTTTTATTTATCATTTTGTGTGTTTGTCGATGTACCTGCTGTGTAAGCAAGATGATCATTTGCCGTTTAAACAGCATCTGCAGTTCCTTCCTACACGTTCTGTCCGACACGTTGAGTTCCTCCAGCACTTTGTTTTTGCTTAATATTCCGACGTCTGCAGTTCCTTGTCTCTCTAGAAAATGAGGTGTTAAATGTTCATGTTATTTAATTGTATGCCCAAAGCAGAGAATAATTATACCTACTTAGGTAGTTGTTAAGGGTAATTGCCCTTGGTAAGTGTTAGTGTTAACAGCCGGTGATTAGAAAATATGCACTAATGTTCATCGAGGGATATCATCGGATTAAGATCACAATTGATTAGTGCAGGTGTCAGGGGTTATGTGGAGAAGGCAGGAGACTTCTATCACTTATGAATTAGAAACATAGAAATATTAAAAAATAGGCAAGTGCAGGCCATTCGGCCCTTCGAGCCAGCATCGATCGCCATTCAATATGATCATGGCTCATCATCCCAAATCAGTTGTATAGGGTGTCTGGTAAGACCACATCTGGAGTATTGTGGAGCATCTGGAGTTAGATGTGGCCCTTGTGGCTAAGGGGATCAGGGGGTATGGAGAGAAGGCAGGTACGGGATACTGAGTTGGATGATCAGCCATGATCATATTGAATGGCCGAATGGCCTACTCCTGCACCTAATTTCTATGTTTTCTATGTCTATGTCTATTGTGAACAGTTTTGGTCTCCTAATTTGAGGAAGGACATCCTTGTGATTGAGGCAGTGCAGCGTAGGTTCACGAGATTGATCCCTGGGATGGCGGAACTGTCATATGAGGAAAGGTTGAAAAGACTAGGCTTGTATTCATAGGAGTTTAGAAGGATGAGGGGGAGATCTTATAGGAACATATAAAATTATAAAAGGACTGGACAAGCTAGATGCAGGAAAAATGTTCCCAATGTGGGGCGAGTCCAGAACCAGGGGCCACACAGTCTTAGAATAAAGGGGAGGTCATTTAAGACTGAGGTGAGAAAAAAACGTTTTCACCCAGAGAGATGTGAATTTGTGGAATTCCCTGCCACAGAGGGCAGTGGAGGCCAAGTCACTGGGTGGATTTAAGAGAGAGTTAGATAGAGCTCTAGGGGCTAGTGGAGTCAAGGGATATGGGGAGAAGGCAGGCACAGGTTATTGATAGGGGATGATCAGCCATGATCATATTGAATGGCGGTGCAGGCTCGAAGGGCCGAATGGCCTCCTCCTGCACCTATTTTCTATGTCTCTATGTTTCACCCGGAGAAAGCCCACACAGTCACACGGAGAACGTGCAAACTCAGCACTGACAGCCCCCAAGGTCAGGATCGAACCCGGGTCTCAATCTGGCGCCGTGAGGCAGAAATTCTACCGCTGCACCGCCAACTCTAACCCTAACTGTGAACCAAAGAGGAAACACTTTTTCACCCAGTGAGTTGTGAGTCTGTGGAATTCTCTGCCTCGGAGGGCGGTGGAGGCCGGTTCTCTGGATACTTTCAAGAGAGAGCTAGATGGGGCTCTTAAAGATAGCGGAGTCAGGGGGATATGGGGAGAAGGCAGGAACGGGGTACTGATTGGGGATGATCAGCCATGATCACATTGAATGGAGGTGCAGGCTCGAAGGGCCAAATGGCCTCCTCCTGCACCTGTTGTCTATTGTCAAAGCATTGCTTTGACATGAAACCACACGTCAAAGGTCAAAGCTGAGACTCGTTGCTGAAGGGTGAGATGCCACGGGTAAAGGATTTACTCAGGGTGTGGACATGCTAGGCAGGAACTTTGAATGCTTATGATTTGCATCCATGACTGTATTACACGGCTTAATGCAAATTGGTGCACGTAATCCAAAGGCTGGGAAGTAAACGGGATAGAGTGGAGGGTTAAAAACAAATGTTGTTTAGTTTAGTTCAGTTTAGCTTAGAGATACAGCACGGAAACAGGCCCACTGTGCTCCGTGCCGACCAGCGATCCCCGCACACTAACACTATCCTACACCCACTAGGGAGAATTTTTACATTTCTTAAGGATAAAGGGGAAATCCTTTAAAACCGAGATGAGAAGAACTTTTTTCACGCAGAGAGTGGTGAATCTCTGGAACTACCGCTGCACCATCGAGAGCATCCTTACCAACTGCATCACAGTACGGTATGGCAACTGCTCTGTCTCCGACCGGAAGGCATTGCAGAGGGTGGTGAAAATTGCCCAACGCATCACCGGTTCCACGCTCCCCTCCATTGAGTCTGTCCAAAGCAAGCGCTGTCTGCGGAGGGCGCTCAGCATCGCCAAGGACTGCTCTCACCCCAACCATGGACTGTTTACCCACCTACCATCCGGGAGGCGCTACAGGTCGTTGTCTCTGTACTGTACACTGACAATGACAATTAAACTTCAATCTGAATCTGAATCTGAATCTCTCTGCCACAGAGGGTAGTTGAGGCCAGTTCACTGGCTATATTTAAGAGGGTTAGATGTGGCCCTTGTGGCTAAAGGGGATCAGGGGGTATGGAGAGAAGGCAGGTACAGGATACTGAGTTGGATGATCAGCCATGATCATATTGAATGGCGGTGCAGGCTCGAAGGGCCGAATGGCCTACTCCTGCACCTAATTTCTATGTTTCTATGTTTACACCAAGCCATTTAACCTACAAACCTGCACGTCTTTGGGGTGTGGGAGGAAACCGAAGATCTCGGAGAAAACACACGCAGGTCACGGGGAGAACGTACAAACTCCACACAGACAGCGCCCGTAGTCGGGATCGAGTCCGGGTCTCCGGCGCTGCAAGCGCTGTTAAAGGGCCAGTCCCACGAGCATGCGAGCTGCATGCGCAAGTGCGACCAAACCGGAAGCGGGGACCGCGCGGTGGTCGAGTGAGTGACGTGAAGTTCGAGCGAAGTCCGCGGAACGTACGGCGTCAAGACGCTGTGTACTGCGCACGCCCATTGAGGCGCTGCGTACGGCGTTGAGGCGGCTGCGGGCCGGCAGGCCGTTGCCGCGCGGAATTTTTGAACACGGTCAGTTTTTTGGAGCCCCGCGCGATGTCGGGACCAGCTCCGCACAACTCCATTCGGCTCCGGCGATCGAAGTGGGACCGGCCCCGCGAGGCCGTACGGCTCAAGCGACCACGTTAGGTCGCGCTCGCCGCATGGAGTCGCATGCTGGTGGGACCGGCCCTTGCCGAAGACTCCAGGAAGATACAGCTGCATATATTTTGCATACTGCAAACCGCACAAAATGACTGAAGGCCGATCAGTTTAGTTTAGTTTAGATTAGATTAGTTTATTGTCACGTGTACCAAGGAGCAGTGAAAAGCTTTTGTTGTTGCGTGCTAACCAGTCAGCAGAAAGACAATACATGATTACAAAGCAGACTATTATCTAAAGCAGACTACTTATCTAAATGGTGGCCGATTGGGAAAGGGGGAGATGCAGCGAGACCTGGGTGTCATGGTACACCAGTCATTGAAGGTAGGCATGCAGATGCAGTAGGCAGTGAAGAAAGTGAATGGTATGTTAGCTTTCATTGCAAAAGGATTTGAGTATAGGAGCAGGGAGGTTCCACTGCAGTTGTACAGGGTCTTGGTGAGACCACACCTGGAGTATTGCGTACAGTTTTTGGTCTCCAAATCTGAGGAAGGACATTATTGCCATAGAGGGAGTGCAGAGACGGTTCACCAGACTGATTCCTGGGATGTCAGGACTGTCTTATGAAGAATGACTGGATAGACTTAGTTTATACTCTCTAGAATTTAGGAGATTGAGGGGGGATCTTATAGAAACTTACAAAATTCTTAAGGGGTTGGACAGGCTAGATGCAGGAAGATTGCTCCCGATGTTGGGGAAGTCCAGGACAAGGGGTCACAGCTTAAGGATAAGGGGGGAAATCCTTTAAAACCGAGATGAGAAGAACTTTTTTCACACAGAGAATGGTGAATCTCTGGAACTCTCTGCCGCAGAGGGTAGTCGAGGCCACAGTTCATTGGCTATATTTAAGAGGGAGTTAGATGTGGCCCTTGTGGCTAAAGGGGATCAGGGGGTATGGAGAGAAGGCAGGTACGGGATACTGAGTTGGATGATCAGCCATGATCATATTGACTGGCGGTGCAGGCTCGAAGGGCCGAATGGCCTACTCCTGCACCTAATTTCTATGTTTCTATGTTTCTACGAGGATCGGTGGTCGGCGCGGACTTGGTGGGCCGAAGGCCCTGTTTCCGCGCTGTATCTCTAAAGCCTAAAGTCGCGAAGGAAACCGGTGCAACCGAGAAAAACTCACACGCTCACAGGGTGAACGTACAAATTCCGTTAAGACAGCAACTGTCAGCAGTATCGAACCCGGGTCTCTGGCGCTGTGAGGCAGCAACTCCGCGCCTTATATACACCGAGTCACCGGGCAACACCCGCAGGACAGCGCACGTCAGCGTGTGACAGGGCGCACGACATGATAAGGCACGCAAGAGTCGCCTGAAAATTTTGAACATTCCAAAATCCAGGGGCGGCAGGGACACGGCGCGCGTTACTACACGCCGTAACCCCGTGTCACGCCCCGACTACCCCGCGCCAACCTCATTTCAAGCTAGTCGCCGAAAATGTCGCCCAAGTGGGACAGGCCTTTGAATCCGTCTCAGAAGACAGACAGCACGGTGGCGCAGAAGTGGTGTTGCATGCCTTACAGCGGCAGAGACCCGGGTTCGATCCTGGCTAAGGGTGCTTATCTGTACAGAGTTTGTACGTTCTCACCAGTGACATAGAAACATAGAAACATAGAAAATAGGTGCAGGAGTAGAGGCCATTCGGCCCTTCGAGCCTGCACCGTCATTTAAATATGATCATGGTTGCTCTTGCGCTCCCCCCAGCGCCGCGCCACCTCGTCGGGGTCGGTCAGCTTGAACTCTCCGTTAGTGCCTTCCCAGCCGATGCAGTTCACGTTGGCGCTGTCCGACAACAGCTCCAGGAGAAACTGCCACAACTGGATCTGGCCACTGCCTGCAGCAACAACAAACCAAGTCAAGTCAAGTATAACCATATAACCATTACATAGAAACATAGAAGGCCATTCGGCCCTTCAAGCCTGCACCGCCATTCAATATGACCATGGCTGATCATCCAACTCAGTATCCCGTACCTGCCTTCTCTCCATAACCCCTGATCCCTTTAGCCACAAGGGCCACATCTAACTCCCTCTTAAATATAGCCAATGAACTGTGTGGCCTCAACTACCCTTCTGTGGCAGAGAATTCCAGAGATTCACCACTCTCTGTGTGAAAAATGTTTTTCTCATCTCGGTCCTAAAAGACTTCCCCCTTATCCTTAAACTGTGACCCCTTGTCCTGGACTTCCCCAACATTGGGAACAATCTTCCTGCATCTAGCCTGTCCAACCCCTTAAGAATTTTGTAAGTTTCCATAAGAGTGACCTGCCTGGGTTTTCTCCAAGAATTTCGGTTTCCCGCTCCACCCCCCCAACGCTCCAAAGACGCGCAGGTTCGTAGTTTTAATTGGCTTCGGTGAAATTGTAAATTGTCCGTGGAGGGCGGAGATCGCTGGTCGGCGCGGGCTCGGTGGGCCCGTTTCCCCACTGTGTCTCTAAACAAAACTGAAAACTGTATAGGACCATACCCCCCCCTATAATTCACACGCATCCAAGGGTAAATCCAGGTCCCGTAGTGGTGAATCTCTGGAACTCTCGGTGACATTGGGTAGTTGTTCATTGGCTATATTTAAGAGGGAGTTAGATGTGGCCCTGGTGGCTAAGGGGATCAGGGGGTATGGAGAGAAGGCAGTTACGGGATACTGAGTTGGATGATCAGCCATGATCAAATTGAATGGCGGTGCAGGCTCAAAGGGCCGAATTGCCTACTCCTGCACCTAATTTCTATGTTTCTATGTTTCTATGTCTCAGGTGAAAGTGTAGAGTAAAGGGCCTGTCCCACCTGCATGCGTCTAGCGCGACCAAACGTGGTGGCTTGAGGCGTACGGCCTCGCGGGGCCGGTCCCACTTCCAACCGCGGAGCCGTCTGGAGTTGTGTGGGTCTGGGCCCGACATCATACTCAACAATCAGCTGGGCAGGAGGCGGGCCGACTGAATTTGGACGTCGCACGGCGCCGGGCGGTGACGTCATCACGCAACGCCATGCCGGGCGGTGATGTCATTGCGCAACGGCACGCTGGGCGGTGATGTCATCGCGCAACGCCACGCCGGGCGGTGATGTCATCGCGCAACGGCACACCGGGCGGTGATGTCATTGCGCAACGCCAAGCGCTAGGCGTACGCCGTCAAGATAGTGAGTACGGCGTTGAGGCGCTGCGTACGGCATCAAGACGCTGCGCACGGCCTCAATGTGGCTGTGGGCCGGCTGGCCGTTGCCGCGCGGAATTTTTGAACACGGTCAGTTTTTCGGAGCCCCGCGCAATGTCGGGACCAGCTCCGCACAACTCCATACGGCTCCGGCAATCGAAGTGGGACCGGCCCCACGAGGCCGTACGGCTCAAGCGACCACGTTAGGTCGCGCTCGCCGCATGCAGTCGCATGCTGGTGGGACAGGCCCTTAACTGAACCATTAGGACATCTGGTGAGTGTGGATGGTAAACACAGCCGACAGCTTTAGACCTGACCCGGACATTTCCAGTCGAGAGGAGATAATGGAGCCGCAGCACAAACAGGCAGGTGGAAGCAGGTGAAGGTAAACACATCAGGTGAATTGTCTGGCTTTCCTTCGCCAAACAGTTCGCTCAACAATGGCCTTAATGAAAACACTGGCAACATCCCAGCCACTAACCATTAAAACATTATTTTTAAATATGATATTTGGCAGTCACACTTTCAGCTGCAATCTGAAACCCTCTATCTGGATGCAGCGAGTATAGTAAATTCTCTGCAGAGATGCTGCCTGCCCTGCTGAGTTATTCCAGCACTTTGTGCCTATCTTCAATTTAAATCAGCATCTGCAGTTCCTTCCTACACATGCAGTGATTATACACTGTATTAGGAATCAGCAGTCTTCGTAGGTCCTTCTGACAATGGTTCAAACATAGAAACGTAGAAACATAGAAAATAGGTGCAGGAGGAGGCCATTCGGCCCTTCGAGCCAGCACTGCCATTCATTGCTATATTTAAGAGGGAGTTAGATGTGGCCCTTGTGGCTAAATGAATCAGGGGGTATGGAGAGAAGGCAGGTACAGAATACTGAGTTGGTTGATCAGCCATGATCATATTGAATGGCGGTGCTGGCTCGAAGGGCCGAATGGCCTACTCCTGCACCTATTTTCTATGTTTCTATGGCTGATCATCCCGTATCAATAACCCTTGCCTGCCTTCTCCCCATATCCCTTGACTCCACTAGCCCCTAGAGCTCTATCTAACCCTCTCTTAAATCCATCCAGTGACTTGGCCTCCACTGCCCCCTGTGGCAGGGAATTCCATAAATTCACAACTCTCTGGGTGAAAAAGTTTTTTCTCACCTCAGGCTTAAATGACCTCCCCTTTATTCTAAGACTGTGTGGCCCCCGGTTCTGGACTCGCCCAACATTGGGAACATTTTTCCTGCATCTAGCTTGTCCAGTCCTTTTGCAATTTTATATGTTTCTATAAGTTCTCCCCCTCATCCTTCTAAACTCCAGTGAATACAAGCCTAGTCTTTTCAATCTTTCCTCATATGACAGTCCCGCCATCCCAGGGATCAATCTCGTGAACCTACGCTGCACTGCTTCAATCACAAGGATGTCCTTCCTCAAATTAGGAGACCAAAACGGTACACAATACTCCAGATGTGGTCTCACCAGAACCCTATACAACTGCAGAAGAATTGACTCTATGATGAAGACATGGATGAAAGGTATAAGGTGCTGGATTAACTCCGCTGGCTAAAGGGCCTGTCCCACCAGCATGCGACCTGAATGTGACAAGCGCGACCAAACCGGTAGCGGGGGCACGCGTGGAGGTCGAGTGAGTGACATGAAGTTCCAGCGAAGTCCGGGGGAAGTTCGCGGGTGACGTACGGCGTCGAGACGCTGCGCACGCCCGTCGAGGCGGTGACGTACGATGTCGAGGCGGCTGCGGGCCGGCAGGCCGTTGCCGTGCGGAATTTTTGAACACGGTCAGTTTTTCGGAGCCCCCCCCCGCCGCGATGTCGGGACCAGCTCCGCACAACTCCATACGGCTCCGCCGATCGAAGTGGGACCGGCCCCGCGAGGCCGCACGGCTCAAGCGACCACGTTAGGTCGCGCTCGCCGCATGGAGTCGCATGCTGGTGGGACAGGCCCTTTAGTTTAGTTAGAGTTTAGAGATGCAGCGCGGAAACCGGACTTTGACCCACCGAGTCCGCGCCGACCAGCGATCCCCGCACACTAACACTATCCTACACACACTAGGGGCAATTTACAATTTTTGCCTAACCCAATTAGCCTACAAACCTCCACGTCTTTGGAGTGTGGGGGCTCCCGGTGAAAACCCACCCCGGCCACGGGGAGAAAGTACAAACTCCACTGTACAGACAAGCGCCCCGTGGTCAGGATCGAACCCGTGTCTCTGGCGCTGTGAGGCAGCAACTCTACTGCTGCACCATGCCCGCCCCATCAACCCTCCCACCAAAACTCTTGACTACGACGGGTGTCAAGGGTGATGGGGAGAAGATTTCAGAAATATGGGATTGTGAGATCAGCCACGATGAATGGCGGAGCGGACCGGATGGGCCGAATGGCCTGTCCCACTTACGCGACTTTTTCAGCCACTGCCCGTCATAGGTCATTGCTGGTCGCCGAAATTTTTCAACATGTTGAAAATCCAGTGTTGTCCAGAAAGACGCTACGAATCTTTGGGCGACTGAGGAGACGACTCAAGACCATACAGGCGACATGTCGCGGGGTGAAGCCCGTACGGTCGTGAGTAGTCGCCCAAAGAGTCGTACCTTGTTCTGGTCGCCGCTGGATTTCCAACATGTTGAAAATTATCAGCGACCTGCTGCGACTATGGCAGGTGCCGGAAAAAGTCACCGAAAAAAAGTCGGGCCTGTAAGTGGGACAGGCCCTTAATTAGACTCGTAGAACTTGTGAACTTGTGGGCGAGAGTGCGGACCTCCCTGGCCTACTATCTAACACAGAGGGACTGTTTCGAATCGGACTTTACCTTGCACTGAAAGCTGTATCCTTTATCCCGTATACTGTGTACACTGTGGGTGGCAACGCTTGCATTCATACACAGTCGTGTCTCGCTGACAAGATAGCGCGCAAACAAATGATCCTCGCCGTACCTCGGACACGGGACAACAATAAACAAAACTAAACGTGACTGCGTTACCTCAGTCCAAACAAACAATGGCAGAAACGCAGGTTGCAGTCACTCTCCCTGTATCCTGGTCCCTCTGGACTGCTGACAGTTTCGATCAGGTTACATAGTTGGGAGGTAATGACCCACCCTGGTTCTGCTAATGTGCTCATTACACAGTTCTGGCTTTTGTTTCTTCCGAGGGTCAGATAAGGATACATTTGGGGGGGGTGGTGGTTTAAAGAAACAAGCCCTTTGTCCCACCTTGAAAAAACAAACAATAATAGTGCAATAATAATAATAATAATAATAACAATAAAAGAAAGTTTATCTGCTTCAGAGCTTATTTGAGGTTGTCGTCGTTAATAGCCTGATGGCTGTAGGGAAGAAGCTGTTCCTGAACCTGGACGTTACAGTGTTAGCTGTGAGGAGGATGCTAGGAGGCTGCAAGGTGTGACTTGGATAGGCTGGGCGAGTGGGCAAATAGATGGCAGATGCAGTATAATGTGGATAAATGTGAGGTTATCCACTTTGGTGGCAAAAACAGGAAAGTAGACTATTATCTAAATGGTGGCCGATTAGGAAAAGGGGAGATGCAACAAGACCTGGGTGGCATGGTACACCAGTCATTGAAAGTGGGCATGCAGGTGCAGCAGGCAGTGAAGAAAGCGAATGGTATGTTAGCATTCATACTAACATGATCATATTGAATGGCGGTGCAGGCTCGAAGGGCCGAATGGCCTACTCCTGCACCTAATTTCTATGTTTCTATGTTTCTATAGCAAAATGATTTGAGTATAGGAGCAGGGAGGGTCTACTGCAGTTGTACAGGGTCTTGGTGAGACCACACCTGGAGTATTGCGTACAGTTTTGGTCTCCTAGTCTGAGGAAAGACATTCTTGCCATAGAGGGACTACAGAGAAGGTTCACCAGACTGATTCCTGGGATGGCAGGACTTTCATATGAAGAAAGACTGGATAGACTCGACTTGTACTTGCTAGAATTTAGAAGATTGAGGGGGGAATCTTATAGAAACTTACAAAATTCTTAAGGGGTTGGACAGGCTAGATGCAGGAAGATTGTTCCCGATGTTGGGGAAGTCCAGAACATGGAGTCACAGTTTAAGGATAAGGGGGAAGTCTTTTAGGACCGAGATCAGAAAAATAAAATTCACACAGAGAGTGGCGAATCTGTGGAATTCCCTGCCACAGAAGGTAGTTGAGGCCACAGTTCATTGGCTATATTTAAGAGGGAGTTAGATATGGCCCTTGTGGCTAAAGGGATCAGGGGGTATGGAGAGAAGGCAGGGATGGGATACTGAGTTGGATGATCAGCCATGATCATATTGAATGGCAGTGCAGGCTCGAAGGGCCGAATGGCCTACACCTGCACCTATTTTCTATGTTTCTATGTGAGAGGGATAGATGGGGTAGATACACAGAGTCTCTTGCCCACAGATGGGGGAATTGAGGACCAGAGCAGAAAGGTTCAAGGTGAAGGGGAAAAGATTTAATAGGAATCTGAGGGGGAACCTTTTCACACAGAGGGTGGTGGGTGCATGGAACGAGCTGTCAGATGAGAGAGTTGAGGCTGGGACTATCCCAACGTTTAAGAAACAGTTTAGACAGGTACATGGGTAGGACAGGTTTGGAGGGATATGGACCAAGTGCAGGTAGGTGGGACTAGTGCAGCTGGGACGTGTTGGCCGGTATGGGCGAGTCGGGCCGAATGGCCTGTTACCACGCTGTATCACTTTATGACTCTATGACTTGTCCACTCCGACCAGCAATCACCCCCGCAACACTATGAGTGGCACGGTGGCACGGCGGTAGAGTTTCTGCCTCACAGAGCCAGAGAACCGGGTTCGATCCTGACTACGGGCGCTGTCTGTACGGAGTTTGCACGTTGACCCGCGGGGATTTTCTCCGGGTGCTCCGGTTTCCTCCCACACTCCAGAGGCGTGCGTGCTTGCAGATGAAATGGCCTCGGTAAAAATTGTAAATTGTCCCTGATGTGCGTGGGATAGCGTTGGGTGTGCGGAGCTCGCTGCTTGGTGGGGACTCGGGGCTCTGGGCAAGGTGGCCAAAAATGATGGCCGTAGGTGTCGGCGTTCTCTCAGAAATCGCAGCACAGATGGCCAAAACCGGTCAAGAACAGACTTTTAGTAATATAGATACCAATATTGTATATGTATTTATGATATTTGATATGCAATGCATTTTTAATGTAATGTTGCCCCTGGTCTGGACCTTGCGCCTGTTTGCGCGCTGTGTCCCAAAGCTAAACTAAACTTAAATTTCCCGTTCAATGTCGGCCTATGGAGCTGTTTCTTTACAAAAAGCTTCTCGCTAGAGTGGAACTGTTCAGCCTGCATTGCCAACTCTCCTGAATTCAGGTCACCAAAACCTGGGAGTGAAACAAACTGATGACATTTGTCAGGCCTACGCTCGGAGGCCAAGCTCCAGGTCATCCTTGAGTGGTTTTCCAAAGCATCTGAGTTTCGTTTTTTAGTTTAGTTCAGAGATACAATGCGGAAACAGGCCCTTCGGCCCACCATGCCTGCGGTGACCAGCGATCCACACACACTAACATCACCCGACTACTTAGACAAGTTGATCATACTGAATGGCGGTGCAGGCTCGAAGGGCCGAATGGCCTACTCCCGCACTTATTTTCTATGTTTCTACGTCACGAAACGGAACTACGCCGTGTGGCAATGACAAAACGACAGCACCGTGAGGAGAGCAGACTATTATCTAAATGGTGGCCGATTGGGAAAGGGGAAGATGCAGCGAGACCTTGGTGTCATGGTACACCAGTCATTGAAGGTAGGCATGCAGGTGCAGCAGGCAGTGAAGAAAGCGAATGGTATGTTAGCTTTTATAGCAAAAGGATTTGAGTATAGGAGCAGGGAGGTTCTACTGCAGTTGTACAGGGTCTTGGTGAGACCACACCTGGAGTATTGCGTACAGTTTTGGTCTCCAAATCTGAGGAAGGACATTATTGCCATAGAGGGAGGTGCAGACTGAGAAGGTTCACCAGACTGATTCCTGGGATTCCTGGGACTGTCTTATGAAGAAAGACTGGATAGACTTGGTTTATACTCTCTAGAATTTAGGAGATTGAGAGGGGGATCTTATAGAAACTTACAAAATTCTTAAGGGATTGGACAGGCTAGAACAAGGGGTCCAGAACAAGGGGTCACACAGTTTAAGGATAAGGGGGAAGTCTTTTAGGACCGAGATGAGGAAAACTTTTTTCACACAGAGAGTGGTGAATCTGTGGAATTCTCTGCCACAGAAGGTAGTTGAGGCCACAGTTCATTGGCTATATTTAAGAGGGAGTTAGATGTGGCCCTTGTGGCTAAAGGGATCGGGGGTATGGAGAGAAGGCAGGAACCGGATACTGAGTTGGATGATCAGCCATGATCATATTGAATGGCGGTGCTGGCTCGAAGGGCCGAATGGCCTACTCCTGCACCTATTTTCTATGTTTCTATGTTTAATTTAGTTTAGTTCAGCTTAGTTCAGTTTAGTTTGGCGATACAGCGCCGAAACAGGCCCTTCGGCCCACCGAGTCCGCACCGACCAACAAGGGAAGCCCCTGTCCCACTTAGGAAACCTGAACGGGAACCTCTGGAGACTTTGTGCCCCACCCAAGGTTTCCGTGCGGTTCCCGGAGGTTTTGGTCAGTCTCCCTACCTGCTTCCACTACCCGCAACCTCCGGCAACCACCTGCAACCTCCCGCAACCACCTGCAACCTCCGGGAACCGCACGGAAACCTTGCGTGGGGCGCAAAGTCTCCAGAGGTTCCCGTTCAGGTTTCCTAAGTGGGACAGGGGCATTATATAACACCATCCTACACACACACACACACTAGGGACAATTAGCATTTATAGAAACATAGAAACATAGAAATTAGGTGCAGGAGTAGAGGCCATTCGGCCCTTCGAGCCTGCAACGCCATTCAATATGATCATGGCTGATCATCCAACTCAGTATCACGTACCTGCCTTCTCTCCATACCCTCTGATCCCCTTGGCCACAAGGGCCACATCTAACTCCCTCTTAAATATAGCCAATGAACTGGCCTCAACTACCCTCTGTGGCAGAGAGTTCCAGAGATTCACCACTCTCTGTGTGAAAAAAAGTTCTCCTCATCTCGGTTTTAAAGGATTTCCCCCTTATCCTTAAGCTGTGACCCCTTGTCCTGGACTTCCCCAACATCGGGAACAATCTTCATGCATCTAGCCTGTCCAACCCCTTAAGAATTTTGTAAGTTTCTATAAGATCCCCTCTCAATCTTCTAAATTCTAGAGAGTATAAACCAAGTCTATCCAGTCTTTCTTCATAAGACAGTCCTGACATCCCAGGAATCAGTCTGGTGAACCGTCTCTGCACTCCCTCTATGGCAATAATGTCCTTCCTCAGATTTGGAGACCAAAACTGTACGCAATACTCCAGGTGTGGTCTCACCAAGACCCTGTACAACTGCAGTAGAACTTCTCTGCTCCTATAATCAAATCCTTTTGCAATTAACAGTACCTCGGTACAAGTGCCAATAAACTAAACTGAGCTTAACTGAAACCTGTACGTCTTTGGAGTGTGGAGTGGTGGATGGGCAGGGCTGGATTAACCATTAAGCAAAATAAGCACGTGCTTAGGGCATCAAGGGAAGAGGGGCGCCACCGAAATGGTAAATGGTTTACGGCACAAAGAAAAATCACTTTAAACTTGCTAAAATAATATTCAAAGTGGTTTATAAGATTTTATATGTGTTACGTAAGATTAATTTTGAGATCTGATCAAAGACTTTGCAATTAAAAAAAGTAGAAAACTTTTCAAATATAAATAAAGTGGATGTATACAAAAATAAACATTATTTTCCATCTTACTGTTAGTTTTGTTTCATTTTGAAAAAAATATATATATATATTTTATGGTTTATTCCTGTTTATATTTTGAATTACATATATATGGGGGGCACCAAAATCTTTTAAGTGCTTAGGGCCTCTATGGGTCTTAATCCGGCCCTGGGGATGGGGCATGTTGGGCGGTGTGGGCAAGTTGGGGACGAGGGGCCTGTATCCTCTCATTCTGACTCCATTGATGAGTATCCGGTGGGCGGCGCGACTCTCGTCAGCAGCGGCCTCTGCAGCCCGTCCGCGTTTTATTATTTTTCTGTCTATGTTTTTATGTAGTTTTTGTTGTTTTTTGTTGGGGAGTGTGTGTGGGGGGGTGGGAGGGGGGGGGGAAACTTTTTAAATCTCTCCCTGCACGGGAGACCCGACCTTTCCTCGTCGGGTTTCCGTTATCGTTTGGGCTGCAACGAGGAGCGGCCTCCAACAGGAGAAGACCGGGGACTCTGGTGCCGACGACTCACCGTCGCCGTCGCGGGGCTGGCCGAGTCCGGAGCGGGTGGAGCGGTGGAGGAGCGCTGCTGCTGCTGCTGCTGCTGCTGCTGCTGCTGCTGCTGCTGCCCGACCGGAGAGTCGGAGGCTTCAACGGCAGGTCTGTGGACGGCGGCACCGGGAGCCCGCGGGTCCCTGGAGGGAGACCGCTTTTCAGGGCTCTCGCAAAGGCGACTTCCCCCGCCCGAGTTGCGGGGTTGAAGAGCTCCTGGAGCGGGGCCTGACATCACCGCCCCGCGCGGCTTGGAATGGCCGCGGGACTCTGCGAGCGCACGCCGGGGGCTCTAACATCAAGAACCCGGTGTGCGACCTCGCATCACCCGGCGTGGCTTTAATGGCCGCGGGACAATCGCCATCGCCAGCCGGGGGCTTTGACTTTGACTCTGAAATCGGGGGGGGGGGAGAGTGCAGTGGACAGATAAGTTTATTTGGCCTTCCATCACAGCGATGTGATGGATGTTTATGTAAATTATGTTGTGTCTTGGGTCTATGTGTCTGTAATGTATGGCTGCAGAAACGGCATTTCGTTTGGACCTCAAGGGGTCCAAATGACAATTAAATGTATCTTGTATCTTGTGTCTTGTATCTTGTATGAACTGTGCCTGCTCTCCCACTACTAGTTCCACCATCAACCTCAATGTCATGCAAATGTGAACAAGGAACGGCTGAGACTGTTGTTCTGACTGCACTCCTCATCAATATGTAAATATTAACCCAGTTCAGGACACGTTGCAGAGAAATATGTAAATCTCAGGCAAATCCTTCGGAGGCCAAAGCCATGACTCTGCTCACACAACCTTTAGGGTGGCAGAGGGTGCAAACAGGCCATTCGGCCCATCGGGCCTGTGCTGACAGACACAAAAAGCTGGAGTAACTCAGCGGGCCCGACAGCATCCCTGGAGAAAAGAATATATGATGTCTCTGGGACGAGACCCTTCTTCTGACTGAGAGTCGGGGGAGAGGGAAAGTATGGAAGATGAGAGCCCACGGTATCAAAGGGCAAGAAGTTAGAAGATTGAGAGGGGATCTTATAGAAACGTACAAAATTCTTAAGGGGTTGGACAGGCTAGATGCAGGAAGATTGTTCCCGACGTTGGGGGAGTCCAGAACAAGGGGTCACACAGCTTAAGGATAAGGGGGAAGTCTTTTAGGACCGAGATGAGTTATATGGTTATAAGAGGAAAACCTTTTTCACACAGAGAGTGGTGAATCTGTGGAATTCTCTGCCACAGAACGTAGTTGAGGCCACAGTTCATTGGCTATATTTAAGAGGGAGTTCGATGTGGCCCTTGTGGCTAAAGGGATCAGGGGGTATAGAGAGAAGGCAGGTACAGGATACTGAGTTGGATGATCAGCCATGGTCATATTGAATGGCGGTGCAGGCTCGAAGGGTCGAATGGCCTACTCCTGCACCTTCTTCAGACTGATGGGGGGTGGGGGGGAGAAGGAAGGGAAAGGGGAGGAGGAGGAGCCCGAGGGCGGGCGGATGGGAGGATGGGAGGAGACAGCAAGGGCTAGCAAAATTGGGAGAATTCAATGTTAATGCCATCCGGACGCATACCAGGGCATCGGAAATGTCCTCGTTCTTCAGGGAACGGGGATTCCCCTCCGCCACCATAGATGAAGCTCGCACCAGGGTCTCATCCATGCCCCGTAACTGCTCTCTCTCCCCATCCCCGCACTCGCAACAAGGGCAGGGTCCCTCTGGTCCTCACCTTTCACCCCACCAGCCGGCAAATACAATACATAATCCTCCGCCATTTCCGCCACCTCCAACATGACCCCACCACTCGCCACATCTTCCCATCTCCCCCCATGTCTGCCTTCCGCAAAGACCGCTTCCTCCGCAACTCCCTTGTCAATTCTTCCCTTCCCTCCCGCACCACCCCCTCCATGGGCACTTTCCGTTGCAACCGCAAGAAATGCAACACCTGTCCCTTCACCTCCCCCCTCGACTCCATTCAAGGACCCAAGCATTTCCAAATCGGGTGCTGTTAATCAAACCTACAAACCAGGTATCTGAGGCCACCGATCTCCGTCTCCACACAGATTTTTGGGCTCGATCCTGACCACGGATGCTGTCTGTACAGAGCTTGTAATCTGTGACTGCGTGGGTTTTCTCCGGGTGCTCCGGTTTCCTCCCGCACTCCAAAGACGCAAAGGTTTGTAGGCTAATTGGCTTTGTGTTAAAGTTGTAAATCTTCCCTACTGAGCATAGGATAGTGTTAGTGTGCGGGGATCACTGTTCAGCGCGGACCCGTTGGGCCGAAGGGCCTGTTTCCGCGCTGGACATCCAACCCATGTGGCAATCCCATCCAAACCCATCCAAACTCTAAACCCATGTGGCAATCAAATATTGACCTGTTCCTCATTGGGTTCTGTTTGTCTGTAACTGCAAACCAGGGATCAGAGAACTCCGTATTCCGCCTGAACACAGTTTTTTGGGCGACGTTTCGGGTCGAGACCCTTCTTCAGTCTGAAGAAGAGTCTCGACCCGAAACGTTGCCCATTCCTTCTCTTTGCAGATGCTGCCTGGCCCACTGAGTTACTCCAGCCTACCTTCGATTTAAACCAGCATCTGCAGTTCTTTAAGAGGATGTTAGATGTGGCCCTTGTGGCTAAGGGGATCAGAGGGTATGGAGAGAAGGCAGGTACGGGATACTGAGTTGGATGATCAGCCTTGATCATATTGAATGGCGGTGCAGGCTCGAAGGGCCGAATGGCCTACTCCTGCACCTAATTTCTATGTTCCCGATGTTCCCGATGTTGGGGAAGTCCAGGACAAGGGGTCACAGCTTAAGGATAAGGGGGAAATCCTTTAAAACCGAGATGAGAAGAACTTTTTTCACACAGAGAGTGGTGAATCTCTGGAACTCTCTGCCACAGAGGGTAGTTGAGGCCAGTTCATTGGCTATATTTAAGAGGGAGTTAGATGTGGCCCTTGTGGCTAAAGGGATCAGGGGGTATGGAGAGAAGGCAGGTACGGGATACTGAGTTGGATGATCAGCCATGATCATATTGAATGGCGGTGCAGGCTCGAAGGGCCGAATGGCCTACTCCTGCACCTAATTTCTATGTTTCTATGTTTTCTAAACAGCAGGAGTGGAGTATTAGCCCCTGTCCCACAGTACATGTTCATTGCAAGAGCACTCCCGAGCTTAAAAAAAAATCAAACTCATGGTAAGCACGGAGAATGAACGTGGCGGGTACGTCGGAGCTCGGGGACGTCTCTTAGCGGCTCGTAACGCTTTAACGGCAGGTACTCGGGAAGACTCGCTATAACGGCAGGCAAGCACGGGAAGGAAGACTCGTGAAGATTTTTCAACATGTTGATAGAAAACGTCCACGAGAGCCCCGAGTACCGACGAGCGGCCGTTACCCGTAAATCTCCGAGTTCGAATCAGGGCAAACTCGGGGAGTGCTCTGGGAATGAACTCGTACCCGTGGGACAGGGCTTTAAGGAACCTGGACCTGTCCCATTGACAGATCACATGCTAAAATGTTCTTTTGTTGACACTCCCACCACTTGTTCCTTTTTGGCACAGACGTCCCCATTATTGAAGCCGCCCTCATTACCAAATGAGTTTCGGTTTCACTTTTGTTTAATTGAAGTTTTGGAGTCATAGATTCACACAGCGCGGAAACACCTAGAGTTGCCAACTGTCCTGTATTCGCTAGAATTTAGAAGATTGAGGGGGGGGGATCTTATACAAAATTCTTAAGGGGTTGGACAGGCTAGATGCAGGAAGATTGTTCCCGATGTTGGGGAAGTCCAGAACAAGGGGGTCACACAGTTTAAGGATAAGGGGGAAATCTTTTAGGACCGAGATGAGAAAAACATTTTTCACACACAGAGAGTGGTGAAACTGTGGAATTCTCTGCCACAGAAGGTAGTTGAGGCCACACAGTTCATTGGCTATATTTCAGAGGGAGTTAGATGTGGCCCTTGTGGCTAAAGGGATCAGGGGGTATGGAGAGAAGGCAGGTACAGGATACTGAGTTGGATGATCAGCCATGATCATATTGAGTGGCGGTGCTGGCTCGAAGGATTTTGTACGTTTCTATAAGATCCCCCCCACATAGAAATTTACATGGTGAGGGGGGAATGATTTACTAGAACATGGTGCCCAAACCTGAACAATATCTAAAGGTTGAACTTCAATACTTACTACTCCCACTGATGAAGGCTGTTGAGCCAAAAGTCTTTTTGACCACTCTCATTACCTGTGGTGCCACTTTCCACAAGCTGTGTACCTGCTCTCCTAGATCCCTCTGCACTTCAGCCTGGGTGACACGGTGGCGCAGCAGTAGAATTACAACGCCAGAGACACGGGTTCGATCCTGACTACGGGTGCTGTCTGTAAGGAGCTCATAACCCCGTGACCTGCGTGGGTTTTCTCCGGGTGCTCCGGTTTCCTCCCACACTCTAAAGACGTACAGGTTTGTCGGTTAATTGGCTTTGGTAAAAATTGTAAATTGTCCCTAATACACACACACACACACACACACACACACGCGCGCACACACACACACACACACACACACACACGCACACACACGCACGCACACACACACACACACACACACGCACACACGCGCACACACACACACACACACACACACAAGACACACACACACACACACACACACACACGCGCGCGCACACACACACACACACACACACACACACAGACACACACACACACACACACACACACGCGCGCACACACACACACACACACACACACACACACACACACACACACACACACACACACACACACACACACACACACACACTGTAGGATAATGTTTTATAATGATAATGTTCCCCCCCTGCAGGAACTATACAACAGGGGGGTGCAACTCCAGAGCAAATAAAATCATGGGAGACCCCTTCCACCCCTGCAACGGACTGTTCCAGCTGCTACGGTCAGGCAAACGCCTCCGTTGCCATGCGGTGAGAACGGAGAGGTTGAGAAGGAGTTTCTTCCCAGAGGCCATTCGGACTGTAAACGCCTATCTCACCAGGGACTAACTCTACAGAACGTTTTTCCTTCCATTATTTATGATGTAAAAGAATATGTGTGTTATGATTGTGTTTATAGTTTGTTTGGTTGTTTGTCTTTTGCACAAAAGTCCGCGAGCATTGCCACTTTCATTTCACTGCACATCTCGTATGTGTATGTGACAAATAAACTTGACTTGACTTGACTTGACTTGATTTGTTAGTGCACGGGGATTGGTGGACTTGTTGGGCCGAAGGGCCTGGAGTCTCCCCTGACTCTCAGTCTGAAGAAGGGTCTCAACCCGAAAGGTAGCCATTCCTTCTATCCAGAGATGCTGCCTGTCCCTCTGAGTTACCCCAGCATTTTGTGTCGACTTTCCGTGATATCTCCTCTCCTGCTCCAATTTCATCCTGTGAGCATTTCAACCTCTGTGTTTTAATTAACAGCAAATTACACTTAAATGTGAAGATAGTATGACATGATTGCAGCAGGGAGATCTGCGGTGTTAACTACAGCTACTAAAATCATTGGGCCTAGAGTCATAGTCATAGACTCATATAACCATATAACCATATAACAATGACAGCACGGAAACAGGCCATCTCGGCCCTTCTAGTCCGTGCCGAACACTTACTCTCACCTAGTCCCATCTACCTGCACTCAGACCATAACCCTCCATTCCTTTCCCGTCCATATACCTATCCAATCTATTTTGAAATGATAAAATCGAAGCTGCCTCCACCACTTCCACTGGAAGCTCATTCCACACACCGCTACCACTCTCTGAGTAAAGAAGTTCCCCCTCATGTTGCCCCTAAACTTTTGTCCCTTAATTCTCAAATCATGTCCTCTTGTTTGAATCTTCCCCATTCTCAATGGGAAAAGCTTATCCATGTCAACTCTGTCTATCCCTCTCATCATTTTAAAGACCTCTATCAAGTCCCCCCTTAACCTTCTGCGCTCCAAAGAATAAAGACCTAACTTGTTCAACCTTTCTCTGTAACTTAGGTGCTGAAACCCAGGCAACATTCTAGTAAATCTCCTCTGTACTCTCTCTATTTTGTTGACATCTTTCCTATAATTTGGCGACCAAAATTGTACACCATACTCCAGAATTGGCCTCACCAATGCCTTGTACAATTTTAACATTACATCCCAACTTTTATACTCCATGCTCTGATTTATAAAGGCCAGCACACCTCATAGAATCATTACTCATGACTCACCTCATTACTCATAGAAGTAATACAGTGTGGCAACAGGCCCTTCAGTCCAACTTGCCCACACAGACCAACATGTTTCAGCTACACTAGTCCCACCTGCCTGCACTTGGTCCATATCATATAACCATATAACCATATAACAATTACAGCACGGAAACAGGCTATCTCGACCCTTCTAGTCCATGCCGAACACATATTCTCCCCTAGTCCCATATACCTGCGCTCAGACCATAACCTTCCATTCCTTTCCCGTCCATATAACTATCCAATTTATTTTTAAATGATAAAATCGAACCTGCCTCCACCACCTTCACTGGAAGCTCATTCCACACAGCTACCACTCTCTGAGTAAAGAAGTTCCCCCTCATGTTACCCCTAAACTTCAGTCCCTTAATTCTCAAGTCATGTCCCCTTGTTTGAATCTTCCCTACTCTCAGTGGGAAAAGCTTTTCCACATCAACTCTGTCTATTCCTCTCATCATTTTAAAAACCTCTATCAAGTCCCCCCTTAACCTTCTGCGCTCCAAAGAATAAAGCCCTAACTTGTTCAACCTTTCTCTGTAACTTAGTTGCTGAAACCCAGGCAACATTCTAGTAGGCAACATATCCCTCCAAACCTGTCCTGTCTAACTGTTTCATAAACAATGGGATAGTCCCAGCCTCAACTACCTCTTCTGGTAGCTCAGTACATACACCCACCACCCTTTGTGTGAAAAAGTTGCCCAACAGATTCCTATTAAATCTTTTCTCCTTCATCTTGAACCTGTGCGCTCTGGTCCTCGATTCCCCCTCCTCTGGGCAAGAGTGTGCATCTACCTGATCTATTCCTCTCATGATATTACACATTTTATCTCTTTCCTTATCACTCCATAAGGAATCGCAAGCAGGCTAAATATCCCAATGTCTCTCTGTTAACAACCCATCATTCCCATCCGTTTATGGACACAAAATGCTGGAGTACCTCAGCTGGTCAGGCAGCATTCTTCTCTCCAGAGATGATGCCTGGCCCGTTGCGTTACTCCAGCATTTTGTGTCTATCTTTGGTGTAAACCAGCACCTGCAGTTCTTTCCTAGGCATTCCCATCAGTTGAGTTGTGTTTAGTTTAGTTCAGAGACGCAACGGTTGAATGTGGGAGGAAACCGGAGCGCCCGGAGAAACATAGAAACATAGAAACATAGAAATTAGGTGCAGGAGTAGGCCATTCGGCCCTTCGAGCCTGCACCGCCATTCAATATGATCATGGCTGATCATCCAACTCAGTATCCCGTACCTGCCTTCTCTCCATACCCCCTGATCCCTTTAGCCACAAGGACCACATCTAACTCCCTCTTAAATATAGCCAATGAATTGGCCTCAACTACCCTCTGTGGCAGAGAGTTCCAGAGATTCACCACTCTCTGTGTGAAAAAAAGTTCTTCTCATCTCGGTTTTAAAGGATTCCCCCCTTATCCTTAAGCTGTGACCCCTTGTCCTGGACTTCCCCAACATCGGGAACAATCTTCCTGCATCTAGCCTGTCCAACCCCTTAAGAATTTTGTAAGTTTCTATAAGATCCCCCCTCAATCTCCTAAATTCTAGAGAGTATAAACCAAGTCTATCCAGTCTTTCTTCATATGACAGTCCTGACATCCCAGGAATCAGTCTGGTGAACCGTCTCTGCACTCCCTCTATGGCAATAATGTCCTTCCTCAGATTAGGAGACCAAAACTGTACGCAATACTCCAGGTGTGGTCTCACCAAGACCCTGTACGACTGCAGTAGAACCTCCCTGCTCCTATACTCAAATCCTCTTGCTATGAAAGAAAACCCGCAAACTCCGAACGTGCAAACTCCGTACAGACAGCACCCGTGGTCAGGATCGAACCGATGTTAACAAACATCAAGGAGTTCTCGTCGCCCAATATGGGAAGGATGTGGAGGCTTTGGAGAAGGTGCAGAAGAGGTGTATCAGAATACTGCCTGGATTAGAGGGTAATGCCCCTGTCCCACTTAGGAAACCTGAACGGAAACCTCTGGAGACTTTTGCGCCCCACCCAAGGTTTCCGTGAAGGCTCCCGGAGGTTCCCGGAGGTTTTCGTCAGTCTCCCTACCTGTTTCCACTACCTGCAACCTCCGGCAACCACCTGCAACCTCCGGGAACCGCACGGAAACCTTGGGTGGGGCACAAAGTCTCCAGAGGTTTCCGTTCAGGTTTCCTAAGTGGGACATAATAGTCAGAGATTTATACTTTTACTTTAGACATCAGACTTTAGGCTTTAGAGATACAGCACAGAAACAGGCCCTTCAGCCCACCATGTCCGTGCCAACCAGCGATCACCCCGTACGCTAGCGCTATTCTACACACTGGGGACAATTTACAATTTTTACTAAAGCCAATTAACCTACAAACCTGTATGTCTTTGGACAGTGGGAGGAAACCAGAGCACCCAGAGAAAACCCACGTGGGTCATGGGGAGATTCAAGAGAGTTTATTGTCATGTGTCCCTGATAGGACAATGAAATTCTTGCTTTGCTTCAGCACAACAGAATATAGTAGGCATGAATACAGAACAGATCAGTGTGTCCATATACCATAATATACGTAAATACACACATGATATGAATAAATAAACTGATAAAGTGCAAATAGTGGGTTATTAATGTTCAGAGTTTTGTCCGAGCCAGGTTTAATAGCCTGATGGCTGTGGGGAATTAGCTATTCCTGAACCTGGACGTTGCAGTCTTCAGGCTCCTGTACCTTCTACCTGAAGGTAGCGGGGAGATGAGCGTGTGGCCAGGATGGTGTGGGTCTTTGATGATGCTGCCAGCCTTTTTGAGGCAGCGACTGCGATAAATCCCCTCGATGGAAGGGAGGTCAGAGCCGATGATGGACTGGGCAGTGTTTACTACTTTTTGTACCAAACCCTGTACAGACAGCACCCGCAGTCAGGATCGAACCCAGGTCTCTGGCGCTGCATGGCAGCAACTCTACCGCTGCGCCACCGTGCTTTCTGCGTCTCGCTGTGCCAGGTTGGTAAAGGTGCCGAGGGGGTTAGGAGGAGAATGGGATTGAGAGGGGAAAGATAGATCGGCCAAGATCGGATGGTGCCGGAGACTCGATGGGCCGAATGGCCTAACTCTGCTCCTGTGACTTTCCTGACCCACGAGCATGCGACTGCATGCGGCAAGCGCGACCTATCGTGGTCGCTTGAGCCGTACGGCCTCGCGGGGCCGGTCCCACTTCAATCGCCGGAGCCGTATGGAGTTGTGCGGAGCTGGTCCCAACATCGCGCGGGGCTCCGAAAAACCGACCATGTTCAAAAATTCTGCGCGGCAACGGCCTGCCGGCCCGCAGCCGCCTCGACACCGTACATCACGCGAGAACTTCCCGCGGACTTCGCTCGAACTTCATGTCACTCACTCGACCTCCGCGAGGCCCCCGCTTCCGGTTTGGTCGCGCTTGCCGCATGCAGGCGCATGCTGGTGGGACACGCCCTTTAGGTCGCGCTTGCCGCATGGAGTCGCATGCTCGTGGGACAGCCCCTTTACTCCAGCATTTGGTGTCTACATGTACTGTTCTGTGTTCTGCGTTCTAGGATGAGAGCATCTCATGTTGTGCGGAGCTGGTCCTGTTCTTGGTCCTGTACGGGGTCTTGGTGAGACCACACCTGGAGTATTGCGTACAGTTTTGGTCTCCTAATCTGAGGAAGGACATTCTTGCCATAGAGGGAGTACAGAGAAGGTTCACCAGACTGATTCCTGGGATGTCAGGACTTTCATATGAAGAAAGACTGGATAGACTCGGCTTGTACTCGCTAGAATTTAGAAGTTCGAGGGTGAGGATCTTACAGAAACGTACAAAATTCTTAAGGGGTTGGACAGGCTAGATGCAGGAAGATTGTTCCCGATGTTGGGGAAGTCCAGAACAAGGGGTCACAGTTTAAGGATAAGGGGGAAATCCTTTAGGACCGAGATGGGAAAAATATTTTTCACACAGAGAGTGGTGAATCTGTGGAATTCTCTACCACAGAAGGTGGTTGAGGCCACAGTTCATTGGCTATATTTAAGAGGGAGTTAGATGTGGCCCTTGTGGCTAAAGGGATCAGGGGGTATGGAGAGAAGGCAGGTACAGGATACTGAGTTGGATGATCAGCCATGATCATATTGAATGGCGGTGCAGGCTCGAAGGGCCGAATGGCCTACTCCTGCACCTGTTGTCTATGTTTCTATGTTTCTTTTTTTAATTTTATTTTTATTAGAAGTACGGTAAATTACAATCCTACACAACACATATATCTTAATACATTTTTTGTACCGCTTCATTTTTTTTAAGCTTTAAGAAAAAGGTAGAAGTAAGGAAAGTAAAGAAAGTGCAAGAGAGTCGTGCAGTGCAAGAGTGTTGGGAAAAGAAAACCCCTTAGGAAAGAAGTTAGAGAAGGGGGTATGGAGAGAAGGCAGGGATGGGATACTGAGTTGGATGATCAGCCATGATCATATTGAATGGCGGTGCAGGCTCGAAGGGCCGAATGGCCTACTCCTGCACCTATTGTCCATGTTTCTATGTTTCTATGTGCATCCCCACCCTCTACAATATTTGTCGGTGTTAATTCATCCCCCGTTCCACTGTTCTGGCTAAGTGAGTGATTTGACAATGTTGACTTGATTAAGTCTCTGAAGCGGCGGTGTGGTAAAAGTAACAGATGTTTTGCGTTTTTTTTTTTTCCTCCCCAAAGGCATTGACCTTTCCCTGTTCACCGGCAGTTAATATGTCACAGTTCCGGGTAAATATTTATCAAACATCATTAGCTGTGCCGCGCTACCTGGAGCCAGTCCTCGCCTCCATCCACAATATCCCCGTGGCAACCGAGCTCATAACCACTGCCCGTTGCTAGGAAGCCACGAAATGGACGTGCATGGGTTTCTGCTGAATTGAACATTGCTTGTGAAGTCCAACAATGGGCATTTTTTGGATTGTCTTTCAATTCATGAGAGGAGTGGATGTGGTTGACACACAAAGAGTCCCTTGCCCAGATGGCAGGGGTTTAAGGTGAGGGGGGGGGGGAAAGATTTAACAGGAACCTGAAGGGTAATTTTTTTTTTCACACAAAGGGTTAGATTATTGCTCTTAGGGCTAACAGAGTCAAGGGGTATGGGGAGAAAGCGGGAACAGAGGTACTGATTTTGGATGGTGGAGAAACTCAGCGGGTGCAGCAGCATCTATAGAGCGAAGGAAATAGGTAACGTTTCGGGCCGAAACCCTTCTTCTGAATTCACATTGAATGGCGGTGCTGGATCGAAGGAAGAGGATTTTAGGAAAATAGAAACATAGAATCATAGAAAATAGGTGCAGGAGTAGAGGCCATTCGGCCCTTCGAGCCTGCACCACCATTCAATATGATCATGGCTGATCATCCAACTCAGTATCCTGTACCTGCCTTCTCTCCATACCCCCTGATCCCTTTAGCCACATCTAACTCCCTCTTAAATATAGCCAATGAACTGTGGCCTCAACTCCTTTCTGTGGCAGAGAATTCCGCAGATTCACCACTCTCTGAGTGAAAGATGTTTTTCTCAAAGTCTAATGTCTGGATTGGCAGCCAGGCTAGCTTGTGTTCAGATACATAGAAACATAGAAACATAGACAATAGGTGCAGGAGTAGAGGCCATTCGGCCCCTCGAGCCTACACTGCCATTCAATATGATCATGGCTGATCATCCAACTCAGTATCCTGTACCTGCCTTCTCTCCATACCCCCTGATCCCTTTAACAAGGGCCACATCTAACTCCCTCTTAAATATAGCCAATGAACTGTGGCCTCAACTACCTTCTATGGCAGAGACAGATTCACCACTCTCTGTGTGAAGATTTTTTTTCTCATCTCGGTCCTAAAAGACTTCTCCCTTATCCTTAAACTGTGTGACCCCTGGTTCTGGACTTCCCCAACATCGGGAACAATCTTCCTGCATCTAGCCTGTCCAACCCCTTAAGAATTTTGTAAGTTTCTATAAGATCCCCCCTCGATCTTCTAAATTCTAGCGAGTACAAGCCGAGTCTATCCAGTCTTTCTTCATATGAAAGTCCTGCCATCCCAGGAATCAGTCTGGTGAACCTTCTCTGTACTCCCTCCTATGGCAAGAATGTCTTTCTGGTTCATCAACACCACTTGAGTTTAGAGCTTTGAGTTTAACGTTTAGAGATACAGAGTGGAAACAGACCCTTCGGCCCATCGAGTCGACACTGACCAGCAATCACGCATGTGTGAGCTACGCTATCATTTGCTACAAAGAAAGCTTTTCACTGTGCCAATAGACAATAGACAATAGACAATAGGTGCAGGAGTAGACCATTCGGCCCTTTGAGCCAGCACTGCCATTCAACGTGATCATGGCTGATCATCCCCAATCAGTACTCTCTGTGTGAAAAAGTGTTTCCTCATCTCCTTTCTAAATGGCTTACCCCTTATTCTTAAACTGTGGCCCCTGGTTCTGGACTCCCCTCCAACATTGGAAGCATGTTTCCTGCCTCCAGTGTGTCCAAACCCTTAATAATGTTAGAGTTGGAGGGGCTGAAGAAGGGTTTCGGCCCGAAACGTTGCCTATTTCCTTCGCTCCATAGATGCTGCTGCAACCGCTGAGTTTCTCCAGCATTCTTGATAATCTTATATGTTTCAACAGGATTCACAGACACATGACAATGAACTAAACTAAACACGACTACACACTGCGGGAAAATTTCGAGAAGCCAAGGAACCTACAAACCTGCACACCTTCGGAATGTGGGAGGAAGCCGGAGCAGCCGGAGGAAACCCACGCAGTCCCGTGGAGAACGTGCAAACTCCACATGGACAGCACCCGTAGCCGGGATCGGCGTAAAGATAGGCAAGGTTGCGGAGTTCAGGTTGTGATCTTATTAAGAGGTGGATCAGGTGCAAAGAACCAAGGGGCACATCCTTTCCCCAATCAATGGTTCGATGGTTCAATGGTTCAATTCTTAAGGAGGTTGGACAGGCTAGGTGCAGGAAGATTGTTCCCGATGTTGGGGAAGTCCAGAACAAGGGGGTCACACAGTTTAAGGATAAGGGGGAAATCTTTTAGGACCGAGATGAGGAAAACATTTTTCACACAGAGAGTGGTGAATCTGTGGAATTCTCTGCCTCAGAAGATAGTTGAGGCCACAGTTCATTGGCTATATTTAAGAGGGAGTTAGATGTGGCCCTTGTGGCTAAAGGGATCAGGGGGTATTGAGAGAAGGCAGGTACAGGATACTGAGTAGGATGATCAGCCATGATCATATTGAATGGCGGTACAGGCTGGAAGGGCCGAATGGCCTACTCCTACACCTACTTTCTATGTTTCTATGGGGCACATGTACTGCAGTGCAGTGGAGTTCCTTTGTTGCACACAATTCAGTAAAAATCTTATCTAAGATAAGCACAGTCATACTTAAGTATAAGAATGTATAAGAAGTGTAAGAATATTTACTAGAATGTTGCCTGGATTTCAACACCTAAGTTACAGAGAAAGGTTGACCAAGAAACTTACTTACTTACTTATACACACACTAAATTGTTTTTCTCTCTTTCTCATTTATTATATTGTTTGGCCTTTATAAATCAGAGCATTGAGTATAGAAGCTGGGATGTAATGTTAAAATTGTACAAGGCATTTGTGAGGCCAATTCTGGAGTATGGTGTACAATTTTGGTCGCCAAATTATAGGAAAGATGTCAACAAAATAGAGAGAGTACAGAGGAGATTTACTAGAATGTTGCCTGGGTTTCAGCAACTAAGTTACAGAGAAAAGTTGAACAAGATAGGTCTTTATTCTTTGGAGCGCAGAAGGTTAAGGGGGGACTTGATAGAGGTCTTTAAAATGATGAGAGGGATAGACAGAGTTGACGTGGATAAGCTTTTCCCATTGAGAGTAGGGAAGATTCAAACAAGGGGACATGATTTGAGAATTAAGGGACAAAGGTTTAGGGGCAACATGAGGGGGAACTTCTTTACTCAGAGAGTGGTAGCTGTGTGTGGAATGAGCTTCCAGTGGAAGTGGTGGAGGCAGGTTCGTTTTTATCATTTCAAAATAAATTGGATGGGTATATGGACGGGAAAGGAATGGAGGGTTATGGTCTGAGTGCAGGTAGATGGGACTAGGTGAGAGTAAGTGTTCGGCACGGACTAGAAGGGCCGAGATGGTCTGTTTCCGTGCTGTAATTGTTATATGGTTATATGGTTATATAGGTGATGTTTCTGCTAGCGGCTGGAAACATGTTTCCGATGTTGTTATGTAGTTAATCTCGTCTCCCAGCACATGTTTCCACAACCTTCAATCCCTGCATATCCATGTGTCTCTCTATGCAATCCAATTACTAGGCAGAAGATGGACGCAACAAGCTGGGCTAACTCAGCGGGCCGGGACAGCACCTCCCGTGTAATGGAACAGGTGACGTTTCGGGTCGAGACCCTTCCTCAGACTGAGGGTCAGGGCGGAAAGGGAAACGAGAGATACAGACGGTGATGCAGAGAGATGTAGAACAAATGCATCCAGATTATCCACCTCTCCCTAGTTCCCATGCGATCCAACTTTCCAGAGTAGCTGGAACCTTGTGAACATGTTTCTATATTTCTATGTTGCCCACTAAACTGTTTTTCCCTCTCTCGTTTAATATATTGTTCACATAGGGAGTGCAGAGAAGGTTCACCAGACTGATTCCTGGGACGTCAGGACTGTCTTATGAAGAAAGACTGGATAGACTTGGTTTATACTCTCTAGAATTTAGGAGATTGAGAGGGGGATCTTATAGAAACTTACAAAATTCTTAAGGGGTTGGACAGGCTAGATGCAGGAAGATTGTTCCCGATGTGGGGGAAGTCCAGGACAAGGGGTCACACAGTATAAGGATAAGGGGGAAATCCTTTAAAAACGAGATGAGAAGAAATTTTTTCACACAGAGAGTGGTGAATCTCTGGAACTCTCTGCCACAGAGGGTAGTCGAGGCCAGTTCATTGGCTATATTTAAGAGGGAGTTAGATGTGGCCCATGTGGCTAAGGGGATCAGGGGGTATGGAGAGAAGGCAGGTACGGGATACTGAGTTGGATGATCAGCCATGATCACATTGAATGGCGGTGCAGGCTCGAAGGGCCGAATGGCCTACTCCTGCACCTAATTTCTATGTTTCTATACAAAGCAAGAATTTCATTGTCCTATACAGGGACACATGACAATAAACTCACTTGAACTTGAACTTGACACATAGATACTTTCTGATGCTTCCAGCTAGTTTAGTGAAACGCCGTCTATAAGTCTTTAAGAAGGAACTGCAAACGCTGGAAAAATTGAAGGTAGTAAAAAAATGCTGGAGAAACTCAGCGGGTGCAGCAGCGTCTATGGAGCGAAGGAAATAGGCAACGTTTCGGGACGAAACGTTGCCTATTTCCTTCGCTCCATAGATGCTGCTGCACCCGCTGAGTTTCTCCAGCATTTTTGTGCACCGTCTATAAGTCTGTGTGGCATGTTTCATATTTAGGAGTGGAACTGGAATCCCGCAGCTTTTTTTAATTTAAAAAAAGTAGATTTTTTTTGTTTTTAACGCAGTCCCGTTTCATGTTGAGTGAATGGTAACATTGGAAGTACAACTGGGAAATTCAAAACTGCCTTCACCAGAAGCGAGCTGCAGAGATAAGGGAAATCAAGGGACATGATGGGGTGGTAGGAAGCAGGAACGGGGGTTACTGATTTTAGATTGATCAGCCAAGATCATAGAAACATAGAAACGAGGTGCAGGACGAGGCCATTCGACCCTTCGAGCCTGCACCGCCATTCAATATGATCATGGCTGATCATCCAACTCAGTATCCCATCCCTGCCTTCTCTCCATACCCCCTGATCCCTTTAGCCACAAGGGCCACATCTAACTCCCTCTTAAATACAACCAATGAACTGTGTGGCCTCAACTACCTTCTGTGGCAGAGAATTCCACATATTCACCACTCTCTGTGTGAAAAATGTTTTTCTCATCTCGGTCTTAAAAGGATTTCCCCCTTATCCTTAAGCTGTGACCCCTTGTCCTGGACTTCCCCAACATCGGGAACAATCTTCCTGCATCTAGCCTGTCCAACCCCTTAAGAATTTTGTAAGTTTCTATAAATCCCCCCCTCACTCTTCTAACAATTCTAGCGGAGTACAAGCGAGCGAGCTAAGAAGAATCATCTTTTCCTTCATATTGAAAGTCTGAACATCCCAATGAATCAGTCTGTGTGCACCTTCCTCTGTACTCCCTCTATGGCAAGAATGTCTTTCCTCAGATTAGGGAGAGACCAAACTGTACTTTGTGTCCTTTTTATTTATTAACCCCCATCTGCACTTCTTTTGCTTCCATTTTTTCATAAGAATTTTGTACGTTCTCTATATATCCAAGACACCTTACTCACACCATTGAAGCTAAGTTTACCTGATTCTCGTTGCGTGCCGCGTGCAAGTAGAATTTCCTTGTGTGTCTATCTGTACCATGACCATACAAAACACTCATTGAGCTCTTTGCTCATACCGCCTGGCGCTCCCCTATGAAATAAACCTAAAGCATCGGTTTGCCCTTCCTTACCCCCGATGTTGTCGTGTTCAGCCGTTTTTGGGAAATCGTCTGACTGCAGTCCCCTGGGCACCGCGTGATTTCTGGATTCTCTCGTCACGGCGCATTTCTACGAAACTAGTCCTCACATTGACTCGCCTCGCCATTCAATTCCTACTTCCAAAATGCCTACCTCTACGTCCCGCCTCATCACATAATCGGGTGTAATCACTAACGGAACAGGTGCAGTGGACCAAACAATTTCAAAATAATTGACCGCGAATCGAAAATGCGCCGAGGGCGTATGTTGCAATTTTGAACTAAGCTCACAATGCAATCACGATTTGGGACGGCTAATTATGATTGACTTGTGCAAGAAGGGGTGCAAAACAATAAATTAACACTCTTACAACGCATTCGCTTGCCACGCTCTACCTTTACAAGCGTTTGAGACATCGGATACACAATTCACCTGCCCCACGTTTGTAGGATGAATCAGCAGAGTTGCTGGTTTAAATCCTCGATGGGGCCCGAAGAGGCGGTTGGAGTACTCCAGCCTGTCTGGGAAAAGGTGTCGGTTACGTTTTTGGCTTCGGGGTGAAAGAAGGAGTCTCTACCCGAAATGTCCACCTATTCCTTTTCTCCATCAGATGCGGACGCTGGGGCCCGA